>NC_141597.1:34014964-34314964 GCF_047967505.1 Dipteris shenzhenensis | reverse complement strand
AGGCCTTTGATATGAAGGATTTGGGACTTGCAGGTCATATTCTTGGTATGTGCATCACGCGTGATCGGAGTAGGAAACTCCTTTGGCTTTCACAAAAAGAGTATGTTACAAAAGTATTGCAACGTTTCAATATGGAGGGGGGGAAGGCAGTGAGTACTCCATTGCCTCCATATGTGAAACTGAGTCATGCAGATAGTCCCAAATCAGATGAGGAAAGGGCCATGATGGCCAAGGTTCCTTATGCATCAGCAGTTGGGAGTCTTATGTATGCTATGATAGCTACTAGACTAGACATTGCATTTGCAATGGGAGTTGTTAGCCGGTATATGGCTAATCTAGGAAAGAGACATTGGGAGGCAGTTAAGTGCATCATGAGGTACATGAAAGGTACCAAGGAGATGTGCATCTGCTTTGGTAGAGGAGACATGCGTGTACTTGGGTACACAGATTCAGACTATGCAAGGCATGTGGATAGTAGGAGATCCACTTCTGGTTATGTGTTCACCTTTGCAGGTGGTGCAGTGTCGTGGATGTCTCGTGCACAGAAGTGCATTGCTTTGTCTACCACAGAGGCTAAGTATGTTGTAGCCACAGAGGGTTGCAAGGAGGCTATATGGCTTGATCGGCTAGTGGGAGATTTGGGGATTCATACAGGTGTACCGACATTGCATAGTGATTCCATGAGTGCTATTCAGCTAGCACGGAATCCGGTCTTTCATGCAAAGACCAAACACATTGAGGTCAGGTACCATTTCATCAGGGAGGTACTTGAGGACAAGCGCATAGAGCTTGTCAAGGTTCATACAGATGATAACCCTGCAAATAAGCTGACGAAGAGTCTACCTAGTCAGCGGTTTGAGTATTGTCGTGTATTGATGGGCATTGGATAGTATGCTCACTGGTTGTTCTCCCTTAAAGGCACATTGTCCTTTAAGTGAGAGGTTGTGGGGGTTAAAGATCATTGTGCCTTTACCCTGGTTATGTACAATACTCAAACACATATATAAATGAATGAAAAAGAAAGATTAGGGTGTTCTGCACCCACCAAAACTTGTGTGGCTCTCTGTTTCTCTCTCTCCCTCTTTCGTTCTTGCTTCCATTGAGAGCACTCTCAATTTCATATACTCCATGGGATTTAAGTTTATGTTGCCTTATGCACAAGACTATGACCTATGGTCGGTCCAATAAATCCTTTAGCTGGCCATACACCATGCTTGGTATTTAAGCAATGCCAACACTACTTTTGAATCGTTGTCAAAATTAATGTCTTTATTAGCACATGTGTGTGTGTGCGCGCGCGTTTGTGTGTATCGTGTGTGTGTGCATGTGTGTGTGTGTATTTGTCCTATCAAACAACTATCCTACTACACTACTAGACCAGTTACCAATGTCAAAATAAATCAATTACAAACATCCTCTCTTGCCCTTTTCAAACACTTAATGAGAGTAATCCATTGTTAACCAATCTCTTAATACTGCCTAAATGAGAATAATTCATATCATATCATTCCTTCTAACAAAGTTACAAAGTGAAAGTTAATTTTTATACTCACATTCATGTCAGAACATTGCAAAAAGTACAACAATATTGATGGCTAGTCTCCAATAGAATGTTCAATCTTATTTAATAGTACTTGGAGATAATCCATTGTAGAGTATGCTTCGAAGTTGTCAACACCATCTTCATGCCTTAGAATTTTCAATGCAAATCTGATGGAGAGTATGCCGACTCACTTGCATCCATCCACAAACATAGCATGTTAGAACATGTACACTATGAATTGTGGGACTGTAGGCTTCAATGCCGGCACACAGTTGTTATCCGTGTCACTCAATCTAGATTAGCATAATAAAATCTTGGAATTTTACTATTCAATAGTAATCAGAGGTGGGCAATTAAAGATATGAAGAAATGTATATAAAATGGTAGTGAAATCCAAGTAATAAGTGGGAAACTCAAATAAACCATAAATACGAGAGTTCCAACCAAGTCCAAGGGAATTCCCAAGGTCGAAAAATCCTGATATACCCTTAGTATACTTATACCTTTTCTTGATTTCCTATTGGCATATTCCAATTACCACCAGTATCATAATTAAATTTATGCATACATCAAGATTATAAAAATGGGAAGTACCATGAAAATGAGGTGTTATAAAATCCCAATTATCAATATTTAGGCTTAATGCCTGCTTAACCTTGGTACTTGTCCCTCAACAAAGAAAATGAAATAAATTCCAAGGGGAATTCCAAAGGTACTTTTGCAAAATACAATCCTACCAAAGTCACCCAAATCCTAACAAAGTCATCAATCTCTACAATAAAGGAAATGCCATCTTTATACTCTTCTTTTCAAGCAATGGACTTCATGTCTAAAGTATAGGAATCCCAAGTAGAAGGGTGCCTTAGTGCAAGTGTATGATTGCCAAGTAGCACATTGTAGTAAGAGAGTGTTTAAGAGTGAACTTTCCTCTTAACATAATAAACTACCCCACATGCATATACTTATCAGTTCCAAGTTCTCAACAAATGCAAGATAATTCAATTCTAAGTTTTTCCCTTTCTAATTTCCGAAATACAATAGTGAATAATTGTCCTAAAGGAACTGAAGTTTCTTTTCTTTTGGCATAGTAAGCCCTTTCCAAGTGTAAAACATCCAGTGGAAATTCAATAAAAAGTTGTCCCAATTAAGATACATAGATATCCATGGCAACTTGCATCATGAATACCCATCCCTAAGAGGTAGAAAGGTCCATGGTTACTTGTCCTCCTATTTGAGACATCCTTGGGGACAATAAACATCCATATAAGCTCACCCCTCTTTAAAAGTGTTCGAATGGCTCTTGAAAACCAAGAATTTTAACTTATTAAAGGGAGATCTAATTTCCTTTTCTCAATAAGCTAAGTTTTTTAAAACTATCACTAAATAGTGCCATAAATAAACTCATGTTAATATGAAATGAAGAATCGATAAAGAAACTCTAAAATGCCTAAGTCTTTAGCTATCTCCATAGTCTAAAGTCTATAGCTGAAAAGATGGGTCTATAGCTATCTCCATAGTTCGTGAGTGATCTCAAGGTATCTCTGAATCCACCAAAGCACTAAAGAAGAGCCGTCAACCTGGCCATTCTCTATCTTGCCAGTTTTGGCTATTAGGGACCTCAAATTTGGAGGCAGCAAGTCTTAAAATGACAGTCATTTGTCACTGCAAAATTTAATACTGAAGCTACGTGAAGCTGCCTGCTCCTCGAACTATTCCTAAGTAATACAGTGGTAAGGAGTCCTAGTACAAAAGAAATTATGGAACTTCTTCTAACCGACAATCGACAAGATGGCCACTAGGCATACATACGTGACCCTCACCATTCGATCCATTGTGCCATCCTATTCGTGAACACAGCATCCCTATCTAACGCAAAATAGCTATGCCCAACAAGAGGCCGTAAGCTACTGGCTAAGGCTTGGGCAGCTTGGGACGATCTTAGAAGAAGCATCATTATCATGTAATCGGGTCTCATGGAAGAAGTACAGCTTCACTGTGTTCTACGCTCTGAAGAAGCCAGACAAAGAAAAAGGCTCATCCCCAAGGAGTTCACGTGAAATCACCTCATTGCTGCTAGTCCGAAAGAATTCAAGTAAATCTTATAAGCTACGGGTAGATACAGGGAGTTCGACATGTATATATCAAGAATATAAGCAGCGTTGAAGCCATGCATCCTTGCAATGCTCCAGTGAAGGCGAAGTCCTGGTGCCTGAAACTGCTACGGAGCGGAGGTCTCTCAGGAGCAGAGGTCCGCTTAGATATAACTATAATGCCAATGGCAATTCTTGCATGCAGCTACTAGAGCGTTGCTACATAGGACTAGCCCGAGAGTCCTCCAGCTCAATCCTACTAGAGAGAGTCCTAATAAGTTACTTGATCGCTTGGAAGAGAGAAGCCAGGCATTAAGTGCGCAAATGTTGGGCTGTCCCTAGCAAATCACCTTGACATGTAAAGAAACGGTTTCATGAGTAGTGGTCTCACAGCTAAGATGATTAAACTACATACGACCGCGCATTAGATGGAACAAGGTGGTTGGAATGAGGGATCGCGGTAGGATGAATGGGAAGACCGTCATGGCCAGTAGTTTCTGTATTATATCACTACGGTCATGCTATTTGGAAGCTCTCAGTGCCCTCAGTGGTACTATAAAGACGAGGCTCTCCTTATAGTCAATCGTTGAGCTCTCGACAGGAAAATGCTCGGTAGGAAAATGCATGCAGCCAGACCATTTCTCTAGGTAATTCTTGTGAAGAGATTCCGGAGACCATTTCTCTGTGAAGAAGCATTCGTGTAGTCACACCTTCAATTTATTCGACTTCCAAGCCCAATTTTACGGCCTGCGTACTCAGTCGCTAGCCACTAAATGGCTCATACTCGTTGGTGGCGTGTCGTAGACAAAGAAAAGTGGCAAGCGGGTGCAGATGACCAGGGCGATAACCAGACATGAGAAAAAACATGAACAGTGAAGCTGCCGGGAATTCGCTGAGACGGAATGCCAGAGCCCAAGCGCCCGCTAAGAGCAAAGGGAATGTAGTGGGCTGCTTTTAGGAGACTGAGGCTCCTATACAAAGTGAAAAAGAGCACAGTCTATTGAGTATCTGCGCAATGGAGATGAGCACGATCCTCCAAGTTGAATTGATGCTGTTGCGAAGATGGTAGAAGCCCATGCTCCAAAGCTCCCATGTGCCTCTGTGAAGACACTATGTTTGGATGGAGGGTAAGTCTTGGATACGTTTCAAGGCTTTTAATTTCTTACTCACAGAAACTGTGATAAGATTTTGGACCATCCTCCACTAATAAGGCCGTGTGATTTACTTGCTGAGTCCTTGCTTAACCCGCCATGAATTCTCTCACTGGTCCCAACACACTTCAATCAAGTGTACTTAGTCCTCTCCAATAATGGTCCAAGGGATATCGTGGATCCAAGTGATTGTCCAATGGATAGTTTGGTATCCAAGGTTCGATAAATATCCCATGCACGTTACACCTTTGATACCAAAATACATTCCAATGAAAACGTTTATAACCTCATTTATGCCATTGACATTCATAAGGATCTCCCCATGACCATGAGCATGCATGGTTCTCATAAGGATCTTCCCATGACCATGAGCATGCATGGTTGGTCATAACCTTTTCCAACATGATTAAACCCCCAATCACAAGTCCAAGTTCTTTTTGTTGGGGATAATGCCAATAATGTACCCCAAATTCTTCCTCTAAAGTGTTCTCACGCATAGACTTTACACAAGTCCCCCACGGGGATGAGTATGCATACTCAAAAATCACAAGGGACCCCAAGGGGAAGTGTGCATGCGTGTGTGTGTGTGTGTGTAGGCTATGCCAAGGGGTAGCCATTCTACTCTTAGATTTCAAGAAAGCATATGACATAATAGAATTGGGCTTCCTGGAGGGTACCCTTCTATGCTTGTTTTTGAATGCTTGGATCATAGGGGTCTCTTTACTATAGAGGTTAGCCCACAGCTAGGTGCTTATCAGAGGTGACAAAGGAGAGATTTTTCAAATTTTGAGATAGACAAAGGATGCCCTCTTTCCCTTTTCTTGAACATATTCGTGATTGAATCCATTGCATCTTTTTTGAGATCTCAGGTTGACATTATTAGGCTGAGACTTCCCCTAAGGCAGGATGAGGAGAACTTGAACAGTGAGCTTGCTGATAACACTTTTTTTTTGGGATGTCACTCCCTAGACTCTCACACCTTTCAAGATAGCCTTGCATTTATTTTATTTTCAAGTAGGTGCACATATCAATTGGAATAATTCTAATGACTTCTAGATTAACAATAAGGCCACCCTAGATTTGGGGGCTGATTTTGGTTTCACTTGAAATCAAAGGGGTGTCTCTATCAAATGTTTGGGCTACTATATTAGCATAAGTATCTCTCTTTCACAATAGTTTACTCCTATGTTAGAGAGTATTAGGAGAAAAATCCTCTGTTGTATACTTGGTGTCGTTTCCAGAGTGGTGATTGTTAACTAGTTAGTGTTGGGGCTACAGCGTCATTTATTTGTTCTTGTTGATGCCACTCTGGGAAATCCATCACTTAGCTTAAAAGGCCAAAATGGAACTTCTTATGGAGTGGGCTTGATGGTTCATCATATATGAAAGCCATAGTGGCTTCAGAGACTTTGATTCTCCCCACACAAGGAGGGAGCCTCAATATTATTTATCCAGATTTGTAGAGCCTTGCTTTGCAAGGTTGCGGTTAGAAGGAATTTTGCCAATATAAGAGCCTTGGAAATTTTTATTTCATTGCACATGATCCTGCTCTCGCTCCTCAATTGGGGATTGGGTGGACAGTACCAGGTGGACCTTTGCCTCAGTGCATTATAGGGTCTCTTGCTCCCCTCTTATGGCTGCCATCATGAAAGCTTGAGGGAGCTTTAGGATTAATCTTTAGAGAATCCCTCACTCTTCTTTAAGAGAGATTGATAGGCATCTAGTCATGTGGAATGACAACATAGTTGATGATCATGGCACACCTCTTCATACTTTCGGTTACATGCAATGGTCCAAATGAGAGAGAGGACCCGCTTCCTCTATGGGTTCTTGGAATGACTCCAAATACCACTTGAATGATTGTAAGTTTTAGTTGGCAAGTCAATTTAGAGGAATTGAAAGAATACTTGAGCAGATTGATTAGGTTTTTATGAGATCAGATATCCCACTACTCTAGGTCATAGGTCTTCGACGAGGTTCACATGGGGATGCCTTGGTTTTTAATGTTCACTTTCAAGGCAGGTTATCCAGGTCCAGGGATGAGGATATCCTTGTGGAGGTTGTTTTAGGTCATGTGGAGTAGTTTTCTCAACTTCAAGCTATTACCTAGAGCCAAGCTTGGATCACATTCCCTTTGGTTCATGGAGAATTTGGATTTATGGAGGTATCATCATAAAGTATTTGTAGTGGAACCCCAAGTAGTGGGAGTGGATCGGTGTAGGGAACCATGAGAAGATCCCGCTTTTCTTTTACTACCTGATTAGCAATGCCAGAAGATTTCAGCTCAGTCTTAGGGGCTAGAAACCCTTTAGAGCTCCTCATTGGGAGAATTTCCATATTTCTACAATCTGACAAAAATATATTTGGAGAAGACTCTTGAAGTCCCTTAGAAGTAAGAGTCACTATTTTCTTTGGCTTTCTATTCATGGAGGGATTGCAGTGTAACCTGTGGAGGTCCAAGTTTGAGACGAACCTCAACTTGCCCTCATTGCCTTTTTGTCAAGGAGTTCCATTCAACATTGCTTATGGGATTATAGATAGGTGAGGTTAATCTAGAAGGGGATTGCTAGACTTTTGTTCTCTCTCTTTCGAGGCCTTAGATCTTTACAAGAGGCAAGAATCTTCTTGGTTTGGTGACATTTATTGAGTCATGCTCTCTGGATGATGTTTGACATTCTCCTTAGAGACCTGTACATGCCTTGGTGGATACTTTTTGGTAGATCTTAGCGAAAATTTCAACGTGTATATATAGAGATCCAAATGCAAAGAGGTCCTTAATGGCTCTTTTTGGTAGATCTTAGCGAAAATTTCAGCATGTATATATAGAGATCCAAATGCAAAGAGGACCTAAATGGCTCTAAGGTCCAAATGTATATAGAGATCCAAATGCAAAGAGATCCAATCAATGTGTATATATAGAGATCCAAATGCAAAGAGGACCTTAATGGCTCCCAGGTCCACCCTTCTCACATCCCCACCTTGCAAATCTGGGCTTTGCATGGACTACTACCAATCCCCACGACCTCATAGGAAGCTATGGAGAATGGCACTAATTCCCACACCTTCACAGGAGATTGTGAGAATGGCACTAGTGCCAGTCTAACAACCTCCTATGAGGTTTTGGCTTTACAATATAGAAGATCTAATGACCAAGAACTAAGAAGATCAACAAGAGAAAGAATGCCTAAGAGATTGATTTATGTCTCAAAAGGTAAAGCAATTCAAGTCGAAAATTTAAAATAGAAGAACCAATTTATTTTGAGAGTGTTGTTCAAATGCCAAAATGGCATAAAGAAGCGGATCAAGAAATTCATACTTTATACAAGAATAATTCATGGGAATTGTGTGATTTGCCAGAGATATAAATCAAGAGTAAATGTATTGTAAATCTCGAGTCGATGACTTTGAGTCTCACAAGAAGCATATGCTGCCCCCTTGGAGTGAATAACTCAGATCTCAAAATTCAAAGCATGTTGAGACAAATCTTGGACCATATACTCCCAAATATGAAATTAAGTATATGCTAGGTGTGGAGCAAATAGGTGTAGAACTAAGATTCTGTGTTGAGTGACCCAATTATCAAAGTTTGCATCAATTTACTTCAGAACTCAAATCAAGTATGTCCAAATCCGGGGTTTGAAATAGGTGAAACTGGATCAAGAATTTGTGAGATCGGAGATCAAGGGAAGTGTATCAGGACCTCGATTGTACATGTGAAGTCTAGGGAGATATATTTTGCACACATTAAATTAAAAAATACTACACAACATTTTAATTCCAAGGTGCTACATTGGGACTAGACATGCTCATTACTTTCAAAATGGGAGTTCGCTCCTAGACCAGTATACACGCATATGCTGCTCAATAAAACCCATAAACCTATGGGAAGGACAATGCCATTTTCCTAATTGGGCTAAATACAAGTAATTGGTGGAGAGGGGGTGCAATCATATCAAACAGAATCGCAAATCCACATTGAAAACTGAAGTGACAATCATAGCGATTCATTCACACATATGGCTCTATCAGTCCATGATGAGAATGTAGAGCAACAAATAATTAGGAGATTCGACAAAGAAAGGATGATAAGTTACCGGTTGGGAAGGAGAACGTAGAGTATGCAAACTATAGGTCAAATCAAAGACACAATGTATTTGTAGATATGTAGATTGGGGAAGAGGGTTTATATCCCATAGAAAATGTTTGTCCTGGCATGGTTGAAATGTGGGATAAGTATAAGAATTCTGTGAGAGGGGAAACACTCGGTGACAAAATAGAGGAGAGGAGCATGTGGAGAAAATATCATCCATATGTATTGCAAAAGATGAAGCATATTTGTAAGGAATATTAGTATTTCAAACATAAGGATGAGACTATTGGAGAATGCTATTTCCATCAATGATGTCATGCTCAAGGTTCTGGTTTTAAAAGAAGAAGAGTTGCTGAGGGAGATCAACATGGTGTGGGCAAGGAAGGAGCACTCCTTGAGTCTCCTCATATAACCATTGCACACTTGCTTGTTTCATTAAGAGTTCGTGACAATAAATGCTCAACACCATAATCATTATTTTCTCAAAGGCTCAATATGGGCATCCAATTTTACTACAATGGAGAAGTTTTTGAAGATTATATTTTCTCTAGGGACAAGGGAAATCATTATTATTTGGATTGTGTCACAAAGGACATTTTTAAAGGTGTAATTGTATGGCCCTAGAAGGTAAGACCTAGAGAGCATGAAGATTTGATAAAGGAGACCGATATCATAAGCTTGGAATAGGAGAATTCTAAAAGACAACAATCCAAGTAAATAGGCTTGAAATCTAGAAGCAAGAGCTCTTGAATACAAGACTTAGAGCAAGTTAAAATCAATTTTTTGCTTTCTTCTTCATCTATCCTTCCCCATTTCTTGTTGGTTCCCCTCTATCAAAATTTTATGCGTTTTCGTTTGTTTATCTCACTTTCTTCTAACTATGAAATAAGGATCTAAGAGCAAGAGCTCCTATATCCCAGACTTAGCAAGATTGTGAGATAAGTCCTCCCTCATCAAATTTTAGAGAATTTTCCTTTGATTCAAATTTCCACCTCACTAATTTTGTCCTTAATTTGTCATGTTTTTCGCAAGATCTATGCTTCTAAAAGGGGTTTAAATTAATTTAAAGAGGCTTATATTGGTATCAACTCTTAAATTCACTCTTGATCATGATCCAAATATCGATATGGGCTCCATGGCTATGAAGAGTATCTTGACAAAATGGAATTGCTTTCCTTGGTAGGGACTTGGAGAAAGAAGGTGGCACTGATGTTATGAAGTAGAACTTGATATTGATGATGAATTTTCCAGCCTGAGATCATGCAAAGTACGATAAATAAAGATTTAGATCAAAGAAGATGACATAAAGAGAATATAGGTACTTTGAAGAAAAAGGTGCATTTAGTTACATAAGAGTTGAAGCCAACATATGATCCCTGTAAGGATATAATCAAATGCTGGAAAGTTGAGACTTAATTGAGAATGTTTCTTGTTGGATGGGACTCAAAATAGTGTTTTGGGTAGCAACACATCTTGTAGATGATTGTTTACCATTGATTGGTAGTGTACATCAACATTCATAGGGCTTAAAACCATAAACTCCATCCCACATACTACAATAACCACCCCACTGACACAAGCCTTAACTTTTAATAACATAAGTAACAGAATCACAAAGTGCTCTCTGCATAGTCTTTGTTCTACAACTAACAGGCAAGTATTAGATAGAGCATTCATTACTCATTATTCCAGAGTAATCAGTGCTTTCATACAAAAGGGAAGCAAGATGCTCTCAGCATGACACTACATGAATTCAACTAGAAATCTAAAAGGCACAACCAAGTTGGAACTTTGAAAGCTTTTATGCTTTCCAAATTGCACTGACGAAGTCCCATCTATGTTATTCCCAAGGGAAAAAAAGAGTCAACGAGTGCCTCATTTAACACATATCCTTGTGAAATAAAATGTCAACCAGTTCAACAATCTTATTGAAGACCACTTGACTCATCAGTAGATCATTCCATCTGATGCACCGAAGTTGAGAAATCAAATAGGAAAACGCTTTAGGGCCCAATGCTTCTCAAGGTTTAATGCCAACTATCATGGGTTGGAGCTTTCAAAGTTGGCATTGGCTATGATTTCCCAGAAGAAAAAAAAAAAATTTTGGGTTTGTTTCTAGTAAAAGAAAACAAATGAAAATTCCGTTAACTCACATTTTAAAGGTCACTGCCTTATCAAAAAGGGTACGACTTCTCCCAGTCTGCAGCACCTAGTGTGGAAAATAAAGTCTTGGGTCCACTTCAACATACATGATACTGAGCGCCATTGACAGGCAGTAGGCAGTCCTTAGATTAGTTCTTATGAAAAGAAGCCTGTTAAGATCTATTAACTGGCTCCAAAGCCTCGATCATCACAACGCTGTTGCCTCTGATCACCTGCCCAAAACGAATTGAAGCATTACACTTTCAAATCTGTCTCAAAACTCTCTCTCTCTCTCTCTCTCTCTCGCTCTCTAATATGACATTAAAGAACAAAACCCAACAAGATTATCTTTGAAGCATGGAAGACGAAGTTATTCTACTCAAGCATTCCATTATGAAGTCTAGCATCCATAACTTGCACCCTCCTTTTCTTTTTAAATTTTTCAAACAACTCCAAAACGAACTGTCAACAAAAAAATTATAAACAATTGTATAAGGGGCAAGATCTTCAATTTAAGCGCTCTCTCTCTCTCTCTCTCTCTCTCTCTCCTGGAAAAGCAACTCACCACCATGCCGATCTCATTTCGATCATTCCCATTGATTTCCAATGTTCCATCAAGAACCAAATTCATAAACTGATCGTAGCCCCGCAGAGTGCCAACAACCATGCGATTGGCATTCAGCTTGACTGCAAACACAGATCACACAATTGTCGCTTGTGAAAAATAGCAAGAACACGAGCCCATTTAAGCAACACCGAAGGCAGAGCAGTACGGAAAGAGCACTTAAAAGCCAGGCGGAAACGTGAAGGGAACAATACTGGATTTCATCCTAAGCTCTTATTTCGTCTTCGATGTTCTAGAGTAAGTGATTATATCAACAATTTTGGCACTGCAGATTGTTCATCGTAGTAGCTTCGATGATAGCGCTTAGTTTCGACTTCAGCGTAAAGAAATGACCTCGTTCTCAAGCTATGGGAGTTTGACAGAGATACAAGGCTCGAGAACGGTTTTCATAAAGTCCATTCGGAACGGAGCATAATAGACAGATAAAACGCGTGCAAAAAAGAGAATAGAGATGGTCAGGCAAGAGACAGAAATGCTCACTATTTAGTTTCTTGTCCATGTACCTGCAAGCCAGGCAGCGTCAAAAAATCAGTATCAAGGTGGGAAAAGAAGGTGAAGGATAAGAGCTTTTCCAAAACCCTAAACCCAGAAACAGAAAGCAGAAAACGTGAGGAAGAGAAACCAGAGACAGGGAGAAGGCTTACTTCTTGAGATCTGGAGGCTGGCCTGACTTGCTCATGCTGATGGGATGGGCTCTGCTCAAAATTGCTTTCGGAGAAGAAGAGGAAACAGAAATCAAGAGCATAAACTTTCAAAGATGTGCGTTTATATACCTAAAGTGTTTTGGGGGGAGGGAGAGAAAGGGGGAGGGGGGGGGACTCTCGAGGCAACACTTGCCTACGTGGCCCTTACTACTCGTTTAGGGCCAGTCACACCATCGACACCATCGTCAATGCCGCCATCACCACAGACAAATTCTGAACACTTGAGTCATCATCAATTCCATCGTCAATGCATGCCTGCCCCCATCACAAACAATGCAGTTTCAAGCCTTACGTATGGGGACACAAACCAGCAGTTTCGGGCTATATCTGACATCGCACTGTACAAGAGAGCATGCATCCTTCGGAAGCTGGGGTATGAGGTCGGCCTCTAAGGCTCTTTACACCATGTGGTGCCCGCCCACTCGGGAAATGGGGTGGGCAGTGTGTGGATACTCTCCAAGCAGACATAAGATTTAGAAAAGGAGGTAAACTGACAAGTATGCATGATAATTTGGAAAACCTTTCACAAGCATTGCAAGGTGCCAATTGATTTTTGTAAGTTAAAATAAGTCTCCAAAGGATGCAAGGCACGGACCTGTGTACATGGTCATGCAAAGTGCAAAGTACAACACGTAAGAAGCTCTAACTCACCCAAGTGGTTCGTATGGGAGGGGGCATAGGGAAGCTACTCTGCAAGTTCAAGCTAGCTTCAAGTTCACCTCTTATGAAGAGTTGAATGCCCAAAACTATTGCATGGAAATCTCACACGAGAAGAAGGTGAACACTCTACTTGAATCACCATAGGAACTATATATGCCAGAACCAATAAATTATAACGTGAAAGCACACAGAGAAGAAGTTAGAGGTAATATTTAAACAAGGTCAAGCAAATGTATTGGGTGAGATTATTGTACTTGTTAGATGAAGAGACTGACATGACCTTACAACAGCTGATGTGAAAGGAGAGTTAAGGCCATCAAAGAGGAAAGAGCTCATATGTGGCACGACGCACAAAGCAATATGTGAAGCAATGGACCACCAAGTTAAATTGGTTAGGGGAGGTGCTTCACCATGTAGCTACCAACATTCGGGGACCTCAAAGAATGGCTTGTGTTTGAATGTGATCACCACAAGATGCCTTTTTAGGGCACTTGTACAATCCAACTCTTAGGAAGGGGTTATTTTTGCTGCCTAGGAACAAATTTGTGGGCATGAATTTTTGTGGATGTTTTCACGTTTGCATTAACATGTCATTCACATTCATCATTTTTTATCCAAAATAGTGTGAATTAAATTTAGCAAATTTGGCAACCTAAAAAATCATCAGTGAAACAGATAAATGTACCTGTGGTAATAGCCATTATAGCAACAATAATAGTCATAATACCGATGATAATATCTATTATACTAGCAAGCCCTTGAGTAATACCAGCAGGCTGCATTAAGCTTTTCTTCCTAATCAAATCTCTTGGGCTCTAATATTTTGGTGAGGGCAATGCATAGTACCTTGTTGGTGGACTTGGCTTGTCCATTGCCTTAGGGATAGTAGGGTGTGCTTTTTCTATGGATGACCATAAAGCCAGACAAAAGTTCTTGGTTACCTCATTGACAAAATGTGTGCCTCTATCTGACACCATTTCAATGGGGCATCCAAATTGTGTAATCACATTTTCATACAAGAACTTTGTTGTGCTTCTGGCATGTGCCTTTATCATTACTTTAGCTACATCCCACTTTGTGAAGTAGTCCGTGGCCACAATGATGTAGCATGCATGTGTTCCCTTTGTGGTTGGATGTATGGGTCCCACAAAATCAATCCCCCATTTTTCAAATGGCTGTTGAGAAGTGATTGTTGTTAAGGGGTTGAAGTCCTTGTGTTGGGGTTTGATAATTCTTTGGCATATATCACATTGTTTGACATAGTCCAGTAAGCATCTCCCCTTTGATGTATGACCAATAATTAACATTTGAGAGGGTTCACAGAGATTCCATAATCCTTGCATTTCTTTAGTATATTTTCAAGGTATTTCAAGTGATTCTTTTTGCTTGAGTGTGTGCACAAGTCATCGAGGAAGACTTGTGGGAACTTGTTGAGAAATACTTTGAAGGCGGTGTAATGACCCTTTGAAAAGTGGATCGGACATTTCATAATCCAAATGGCATGACTCTATTTGCAAAAATGCCCCATTCTATGGCAAAGTCTGTCTTTGCCTAATCTTGAGGTGTACTTGGTTGTACTTATTGAACCCATCCAAGAAGGTGTATAATTTTGACCTTGCTATCCATTCCAAAACTATCTTTGTCAATCGTAGGGGTTAGGGATCTCTGATTGTGGCTGCATTAACGTTTTTGAGATTCACATATCTTCTTAGCTTCTTGTTTTTCTTTGGTACAATCACAATTGGTGACACCCAGCCAGTGTGTTTGATCTCATAAATGAAACGCATCCAATAAATATTCTAGTTCTTCATAGACATGGGTGCCATACCTTGGATTTGTCCTATAGGGTTCACACACCTTAGTAGGCTTGGATCCTTCCCTAATTGGTATGGTGCGTACATCAACTTCAGGGGATATCCCTTTCATGTCCTTATAGGACCAAGCCATGCAATCCCTGTATTCCATCAACAGTGCTTTTCGTTCTTTTTCTTCTTCTTTATTAGTAAGTTGCTTGTCGATGTACATAAGCTTTTCCTCTTCTCCTTTCAAGGCAAGATCCAATTTTCTAGTCTTGGTGGTTGGTCCCTCATAAACCAGTGTTTCCCCTAGTCCTTTTGTTACCTTGACCTCTTATTTCCTGATTGATCTAGGCATGGCTATTGTTGCAATTCCCCTTGTATAATTTTTGAAATAGTTAGGTACTTACCTAAGGCTTCCATATCATTGTGAGGTGCTAGCCTGACTATTCATGCTACTGCTTGCTATGGATGAGCCTTGACCTGTTGAATTGATACCCACTTGCTTTTCACTTTTGTGTGTACTATCCAGCTCATTCTTCTTCCGCACATTAAGTTTGAACTTATGGAACTTCTTGCTTTGGGAGAATGGCATTGGATTCTCGATCAGCATTTTGTTTTCAAAGAGTGGTTCCTTTGATGTGCATACACCCTCAAGGCCCTTTGGGTCCCATTGTAGTGGCTCCTACAAATGGGTGGGGTTGGTTAATTGTAGTTCCACCACTTTGGCTTGCATCCTTTCAAACTCATTGAAGTGCTCCACCTTAGCCTTTTGGCATTGCACATCCTCTTTCTTCTTCCTTGACCGTATATTTTTTGTTTCTGTTGGAAGCTCTAACTTGGGATATTCTATCACCATTAATGTGTCAAGGATTACCAAGTCATTATTAAAGATTTGACCTTCTAATGTGGCATTCTCTACTTCTATTTCCAAATCCCAATCAAATTCATCACCATAGCCTTTAATGATGGCCTCTTCAGGATCACTCTCTCATTCTATGCCCACCATGAAGATAGGCACATCCACTACCTCTGATTCTTCATCCCAGATTGGTGGTTCTAGCTATATCATTTATGCATCCACATCTGGCAACATTGGACGTGTTGTTTTGCAATTTCGTCGATTGTGGCCAATGCATGTATCCAATTGTTGATGTTGCTTTGGCTATCATCTTCTATGGGTTTGAGTTTAAGTGTTGTGTGACTGGTGGCTATGGTGGAAGAAGTGTCATCAATATTCATGGGTATAGTGGGATTGATTTCCCTAGTTCTTAGGTTGATTTTCACAACAGTATCCCAATTCTAGATTGTGATCATAAACCATGGTCTTCCCAATAATATCTGGTATGCTATTGATCCTTGGGGAAGATCTAGAATGGTGAATTGTGCAATTTCTGTTGGCACATTGTCAACAATTCCCAGTGGCTTCATTTTAGTGTGGTCAGTGAGGTGTATGTTGAATGTGGCATTCCTCATTTGTGGGAGGCCCCATTCTTCATAGAGATCCTTTGCAAGAATGTTGACACCTTCCCCTCCGTCCACTATTGCAAGGTATTGACCAAAGGCTTTATGCTCTAGGGCGATGGTTACATTTTTTATGTCATCCCAAGCACCAAATTTTACTGATATAGACTTTTCTTCCTCTTTAGGTGGTGGAAAACATTGTGCCAATTCTATCCAACCCTTGAAATTTGCCCAATGGGCATTGTGATGGGGAAGCTGATTAAGCTAGCTA
The DNA here is from genome assembly GCF_047967505.1 of Dipteris shenzhenensis. NCBI lineage: Eukaryota > Viridiplantae > Streptophyta > Polypodiopsida > Gleicheniales > Dipteridaceae > Dipteris > Dipteris shenzhenensis. The sequence goes on along the minus strand of NC_141597.1, from coordinate 34,298,428 downwards.
GGGCAGCTCCATCCAGTTGGGGGTGAGTTGCATGTAGATCTGGTACTCTTAGGTTGGTGGTGGCTTTAATCACCGTGTCGATGCTGTGTGATTTTAGTTCCCTACCCTCAGCTACTACACTTTGGTTTGCCTCAAACTTTTCCTATTCATGTCTTACCCATTCCTTCAAGATGTTGGGGTAGACTTCCTTTCCTTCTTCAAGAGCATTGGGGGCAGATGTACATGGCTTGCGGCACTTTGTTCTAGGACTAGCAAGGCTTGTGTGGCCTTTGAGATTTTTTCTTTCTAAGCAGAAATTAGTTTTTGTCATGATGTTTCCTTCTTCTTCCTTGTTATCACTAGTACCAGTTGGGATGCAACACTTGGTGCTGCCACAGTGTGGCTCTCTATGCTAATGATTCCAAGGGGTACATTTGGTGGATTTGCTTCATGGGGCATCTGAGGCTTTTCTTTGAGTGGGCAATCCATAAAAGCATGTCCAACTCCACAATTTGGAAAGTACTGATGCTACCTTTGTGAGGGCAATCAACAATCCAATGGTTTTCTCCACATCCGAAACACTTGATAGGTGCTCGATATGTGGTTGGTCTTACTTGATTGGCATACACCAGAATGATTCCTTTGGCACCATCCTTGTAGTACATGGGGTATTTGTTTCATACTCATATTGAGGTTCCAGCTCTTTAGGCTAGAGTTGTTGCACTAGAACTATTGGATCAATATTGGGGGCTTGAGGATACTATGGAGGATTGGGGTTTCTCAATAATGGAGGCACATGTGTCCTCATCGGGATGGGATTGAGCCATGGCACTTTTGCATTGGGTGCTAGTGTTGGCTGCCTATATACTGGGATTGGTGCTTGTTAGTACTATTGGGGTTAGGGTTGTGCAACTCTCATATTGTAGAAGCAAGTGTTTACATCATGGCCTACAACATTGCAAATGGCACACCATAACCTTGGGAGTTGGGCCACTTCTAGTGGGTTGAGTCTGTTTCTCAAGATTGGGCACTCATTGGCCGTGTGGTTGGCTATACATTGTGGGCACTAGACATTATTTCTTCTTGGGTACTATGGTCGCTGAGAGACATGCAACTTTTGCTCTATGACCTACATCATTTCGTCCTTTACCCTTAAGGACATGGCTTCCACTCTGTCCTTGGTGGAAGCGTTTCCCTTCTTCAAATTTTTCTTGTTGTGATAACTTGATTTATAGTCATCACTATCACTGTCAGAATCAGATGTGTCATCCTCGATGCAGCTTCATGAGTGTCTCACTGAAATGCACATAGCTGCTGACTTTTTTCATGTCCTTGTGAATGGAATTTTTTAGTCCATAGATGAACTAAACAATGAGGTACTCGTTGTCCAAACAGGGAACACACTTTGCTATTAATCTTTTCATTCTTCCCAAGTATGTTTTGACCTTTTCTTTCTTGCACATTTCCATGTTTCCCAGTCGGAGGGCACGATCATTTGTAGCCTTTTGGTTTGGAACCTTCTTCTAGACTACTCGGATAGTAGTCTCCATGTGCCTCTTTCTTCTATGAGAAGGTTGAGGTACGAGGTACCATTTCGAAGCCTCATTAGTTAAGGCCATTAAAAAGTAGGTGGCTTTGGTTTCATTTGATTGATCACCTCCATCTTAACATGTTGTGTTGAAGAGTTGAAGGAATCTGATAGGATCCCCTCATCCATTGTACTTTGGCATTTTCGATTTGCCAAAGTGGCTTCTTCCATTATTGTTGTTGTTGATGCGTCATTGATCAAAGAAATATTCGGGATGCAGATCATCGTTTACTATTTCTTCTTCAAGCCTTAGATCCTCCATGCTGCTTGTCGATGGTGAGAGGTTGAATTCTTGGAGAGCATCGAGGGTAGAAGAAAGTTCTATGAAGTAGGTAGGTGCTAGCCTTTGTCTAGATCTGAGGTGCATACACAATGCTTAATTGTGTCTTTCAAGTTATGCATTTGACTTGTAAGTCCGTAATTGATTTCAACCTTTATAGCTAAAAAATGGCAAAAAATATGCGATCGACGGGTCGATATGTTGTGGCAACTATTGGGGGCCAAAAATGATGACAAAAAGATCTACTCTTTTTTTTTGCTGTAAATCTTTATGTGCATGAAATCTAGGCTCAAACCGGGTGCGATTTGGCCTCCAAATGGCCAAGATACGGACCCTTTAAAAAGGGGCAAAAATGGGTAATTTTTTCCTCGTTGAAAAAAATAAAAAATTAAGGGTGATTAATCTAACCTAACTTAAGGTACCTAACTAAAGTTAGGTAGACTAACCGATGGATTGCCTCTTTTTGTGTGTGGAAGGGGTTGGTTAATCTAACCTAACCTAAAGAACTTCGTTATGGCTAAACTAAGGGTTAGCTCTCATCCTCTCTTCTCTTTCTACCTTTGTCTGACGGGAGGGACGATGGTACAATTGTGGCGATACGACACTTGGAGGAACTGTTGGAAATCAATGCCTGTGTTGTCTAGTAGAGACACGCATGTCATGAGGCTGCTAGAAGTGTGCCAGCGGAGCTCCTCACTCCCGTGCTACTCCTTGTGGGAGCATTGCATAGTAAAGCCTTCACTCATGTCACTTGAGTGCCTATCGGATCGTTGCAATGGGGTTTCCACCAAGAAGAAGGGGGTGAGAAAGAGAGAGTGGAGGGGTAGGGAATACAGGAAGGGGATGGAGAAGGAGAAGAATGTGAAGGGGGATCGTGGCAAACAAGGAGAGCAAGCAAACCTCAATGTCAACACATGAGCAAGAAGAGAGCTTGTATTTTTCAAGGGTTTCATACAACAATAAAGACCAAAGTCAACGACTTCGGCCTTTTATACATGTCACCTTTTGGAGGGAGGGCCAACCCTATTCCTTGTACCACTTTGTTACAACTACTTGGGCCCATATGGTGCCAAGGCATATGCTGATTATCTCAACCTTCTCTCTCTCTTTAAATAGCTCTTGTGTTATCCATATGTGGGATCCAAATGGCCCTTGTGTTATCTTTGAAAATTTGGGGGATCCCAGTGACTACTTCAAAACTGAGCCATTTGTGGCTCAAAACCCGTAGGGTTTGGATGGGCCAGATCCGCATTCTCAATGGATGTTAACATGCCCCCATTCCTATTACTAAGCCATCCGCAGATCTGTTGCACTACCGAAGTGAGGGGAGAGGACCATTTGGATTACTCATAGTGGTCCAATTGCCATGGGGTGATCCATGTGAAATAAGGCCGGTGCATCCAAAAGTGGGTGGCATGCATGTCCTCGAATGTGCGAATGTGATGGCCATGGAGATTTCAGACCCGAAGGTATAGGCGCAAGTCTTGGAATTGGGAGGGGCCGATGTCTGGGGCAGAAGACAATCTGATTGTTGAGATTGTGAAGTTTGTTGTCGATTGGACGACTTTGGGAGGGGAGATCTCAGAGCTACAGGAGGATAAGGGAGTTGAAGTGCACTGCTGCTACCACCATAGGGTTGAGTACCGAGCCATAGGTCTGAGCCATAGGTCTCATTGAATGACTGAAGGCAAAAGCAAAATCCTTGGAGTCATCTCCTTGGGGAAACTGTACTTAGGGAAGCTATGTATGATGTTGAGATCTTTCTTTTAGAGCTCTCAAAAGTGGGCCCAAGACCGTCATCATTCTAGGGGCATGTAGAGGGGATGGATCCACTACTCGAGGGGTGTGCTGTGATAGTAGCGCCAAAATTGCTCCTTCTTCAAAAAGGGGAGGTGCCAGTGGGGTTGAAGGCCTGCATCCATGTCGGTGAGGGGAATAGGCTCATCTGGAGCTAAGTTGTAGCCTCCATGTGTGCGCTTTGGGTTGACTCGCTTCCAATCATTCAAGGAACTGAGTGATAAACATAGTGAGGGGGCGAACTTCCATTATTTCATATAGGCGAAGGCAGGAGCCTTCAAGTTGGGCCTTCTAGTGATACATGGGAGTGTTGTCAGGTAAGTCTTAGAAGGATTGGAGGTTGGACTGCCATGGTACATCTTTTGGTGGCTGGAGGAATGTCATCATCAACATTTGGCATGGGGTCCTCCTCTACATTCCCTGCAATAAAAAAGTTGATCGGCTTGTCATCTAGATTTGTCGGCCGCAACAATGTATAGATAGCATTGTCTCTGGTAGGTCGATAGGAGCATTGGAGGATATGGACTAGGAGGTCTTGTGCTATGCGGTGCTAGTGTTGGAGGCATTGGAGGAGTACTCAAGCTGGTTTGCTGAGGGGGGTGGGCGGGATTCTATGGGATGTGTGGAATCAGGGTTAGGAATATTTGCGAGTGGGGTGGTAGAATTTAAGGTGGAGATGGCTTTCTAACCCTCCTCTTCAGTTACAACTTCGTGGTACACTACATGAATCATTTCAAAATTGCTCACCAAGGAGTTGTGGAGAGCTTGTAGCACCCTGCTGAACAAAATGATGATGCTGAGGGGGTGGTACGTCGTGGAGTGATAGGCAGCTAAATGTCCTTGAGTCTGAACTACTAAATCTCAGCCATAGGTCGGCTTGTATGCTTTCACGAGTACATACCCATGGGTTCAATTCTTCAGGCTTGGATAGCTACATCACATCATCATCCTGTGGTTAATTGGTGGACTTAGTGATTATTTGACACCATGCCTAGATGTTTAAGAGAATGGGGTGGGCGGCTAAGGTCTGAAGATTGGAGGGATGGACTAGAGATAGGCTAGCAGGCTCACGATGTAGTGAGAAGTAGGACTTTGCTAGAACGGGGCGACAGTGGTTGGGATTTTGGTGAATGATGGTCGAGGTGTTGGGCAGGAGAGGGGTGGTGAGATCAATGTGCAAGATAAGATTTTGTGCACAGAGTGCATCTAAAGTGTTCAGGGGATTGTGCATGGGGATAGTGTGTAGGTGGTGAGCTACCTCCATTTACATGGTGAATTCTTGCTGCTCGTTCTTGCTGTCCTCCAGCGTGGACTCCTCTAAGCATCGAGAGGTGTGAAGCTGCTCATTTTTGTCTGCAAGGTGACAGTGAGGGTTCACTCCTATGTGAGGAGGTCGTGAAGCATCTAGATTTGTCAGTCAGTTTCCTCCTTGTGCCTTGCATACATTTCATCGGCCTATGTCCGCTGCTCTTCTATGGTTCTGAGGCTTGATTCTGCCTTGTCTAGCTAGTCCATGGTCTGAACCAGGAATTCACTAGCAGAGAGCTCATCCTTGAGCTTTGTAATTATCACCTCTAGGTCCTCAACCTTGGTCCTATACTCCTCTACTCTATCTAAGGCAGTTTTCCTAGTAGCTTGTGTGGCGACCATGAGGGTGTGTCTTTCACTTGCCATAACTTGAGCTTGCAATAGAGAGGATGGCAATTGCAAGGCATGCTCTTGCCTCTGCTACAATATTGTGTGCAATACCTGAGGGAGTTGGGCCATGGCATCTAGTAATTGGAGCTCCATATTGTCTACCTTTGATAAATGTTTGACAGACATCTCGCTATAGGCATCCGGTACTCATGTGCACTACGAAAGTGTAAGGCTTCTGTGAGCCCTCCCCATGGAGAGGAAGAAGAGCCGGTGACAAAAAAAGATGGCTCTTAGGCCTGTGTGGGGGTGGTGGTTGTAGTCTGGGGGGGCGGAGGAGGTGGGGAGAATTGATTCTGCCTCGAGATGGAGGCCAATATTTACTATATCTTCCCCTTGAAACATGTCCACATCAATAGGGGCTTGGATTGTCACCTTGCCTTTATATTGATGGTTTGAGGCCTCGAGGCATCTTTATCTCTACAATAATTCCCACAATTGACTATCTTCATATTTCTCCCTTACTTGACTATCAAGTGGCTATTCCAGGGCAGCTTGATGGTGTTGCACTCAAATGAATCCTGAGATTTTGGGGTTGGCCGTCACTATCTCTTCTTCTATTGGAATGTCTCATGTGGCTTCTTTGTCAGCTAGACCATATTCGACTAGTGGCTATTGTTCCAACATGTGATAAATTACGAGTATGTAGAGCATTGGGTTGCTGGGAACATTTCCATGTGTTTTGAGGTCCTCCCTCATCTGAGTGCACGAATCATCTACCCAACTTGTGACTTGTGGCTCTGCCAACATGGCAAGGATGTTTGGCACTACAGATTGATTGTGGTCCGTATGTTTGACCTGTGTCAACAGCTAGAGCACTCTTGCTATTTTATCTAGTTCTAGCATGGTGAGCACTAAGAAGTGGATATAGACCTTGCTTTTCTTTCTATCATAGTTGCAGATTTTGCTGAGGGCCTCATTCAAATTCTTCTTGTGCGTATACTTTTCTACAACCATTGGTAGGCTAAAGGCAGCACACACAACATCTGCATTGAGGTGGTGTAAGTGGGGGGTCTTTGTTTCATCTCGAAGTACACAAGCCTTCAAATTTGAATTGTAAGTTCCGATGAACTCCTCAAGCAGCTGCATGTTAAGGTGGTAGGGAAGTTGGTCCACGACAGGCTTGAGACCTGTCATCACACCAAGGATGCTTGCACCTCCTGATCCTTCAACGCTTGGTATGTAGGCATTGTGGTAATAGAGGGTATAATCGTGACCCTCATACACGTATTTGTAGTGGATGTCACAACCGTTAAGTTGTTGAAGCCAGGGTTCGTCGAGCGGCACAGAGTGTACCAATGTCCTTATGACTTTGTATTCTCTTTATGTTGGAGCTGGCATGCACTTCCTGGACGATCAAGAAGGTGGGGTGGTAGCTACTTCTGATGGCTCTTGAGAGGTTTGTTGAGTATTGATCTCCTCCTCGATTTGTAGTTCAGTTGTAGGTATGTTGGACGGCATCCTAATTGATCCTGAGGGCATGCTCTGGGACTCAGATGGGCCAGCAGGCAATGGATTGGCAGGTGCTAGATTTGGGGGATGGAGACGGAGTTCCCTTTCGAATTCAAAGAAGTCATTTCTGAGATCCATTGGGAAGAAGGACATGCACGTAACAAAATAATCTGTGGAGGAGGAAGAAGCAGAGCACATTCAAATGGGGGCTGGTGGGCGGTGTGGGAGGGGGCAAGAAATTATGGAATTTTGGCAAAAACTGATAGAGTTTGGCTGTTTTTGCTAAGGCAACCATCCGAGGGGATAAGGGGTCTTTTTATAATTATCAGTATCCCACCTACTAGGGGGATATCATTATGGTGATGATCTGGTGGGATGATTGTATGGCACCGATCAACAAGTTAGTAGTATGGCGATGATTCGACAGGATGGTAGTAAGGTGACGATATGGAGGGATGGCAATAAGGCGACGATCCAACGGGATGGTGGTAATGTGAGGATCCGAAAGGATGACAATAAGGCGATGATCCAAGGGATGGTAGGTAAGGCAATGATCTAGCGAGATGGCAGTAAAATGATCCAGTGGGATGATAGTAAGGCGACGATCTGGTGAGATGGCAATAAGGCGATGATTTGGCAGGATGATAGTAAGGTGATGATATAGTGGGATGGTAGTAAGGCGACGATCTAGCATGATGACATTAAGGCAATGATATATTGGTTGGGCTTGAAAAAAAAGGAGAATTTTAACAGTTGTTAGAGTTGTTGAGGGGGCTGTCGCATGTTGAGGGTGGTGTTGCCCAGAAGAGAAAATGGGGCAAACAAACTTGGGGATGCATAGACTCGTGAGGTCAGTGTGCAAGGATGCAAGAATGAAACAATGCAAAAATGTATTGGCCGTATTTACCTAATGTTGACCATGAATTTGGATGGGTGCATTGTGAATACCAAGGACTTGTGCGGCTGGTGCATGTGGGTGATTTGCCTATCATGTACAGACTCACCTAGAGCTAGATTGGATGGTCACTCACCTAATGAAGGGTCGATTATGTGGAATGCATTGGAGTTGAATGTCGAACAACATCATACCTTGCCATCATCTAGGTAGAGCATGTGCAGAGTTTGTGCATCATCCTGGTTGTTATGTGTATATTGGAGCTAAGGTGTTCACGTTGATTAACCCCTCAAAATAAGGCGTGCACGTCCTTGTATGGCTATACCCAAAGTGGGGCAGGTTCTTATGACACTGTGGCCTTTGATGTGATACAAGGAGTAGGTCCAGGCAATAGTGCATGTGCTGCCTTGAGTGCGGTGACTTTCGATGGTGCTCGCATGGGCTTAGAGGATGGTTCTTGTGTAACTACCTCGCTTTTAGGGGTTGGTTCTTATGTCACTCCCTCAATGACCTCGGTGACTTTCTCCTTATGTTGCACTATACGTGGGATCATGATATTCCTTGGACTTGCAGAATGGTCCATCATGCTAGGCTCGAGGGTAGGTTCTTGTGGGATTACCTCAGGAGTTGACACAAGTTCTTGTGTTGCTACCCTATGAATCCCAGGGGGTTGAAGTTGTGTTTACATGTTGTTGGAAGCTTTGGGACCCAAACATATCGCTCGCCTTGATAGTAGCCCTTGGCTTTGAGGAGCTTTGTTCCAACCTAATGCTTGTGAATCTTCTGATCATGGAATATTGGAATTTTTCCTTGTTGGTGAGGCGACCAACATCATCAAGCCCTGTTTTTTATGGAGCCGCCCATGTTGGCACATGGTGAGAAGGGGTCAGAAACCCTTCCATGGCTTTGGGCTTCCAAGGTTTCAGAGTAGCATTGTGCACAAAGGATGGCCTTGTGCACCCATTGTTCATAGAATCTCTGGGTCATGCTCATGGCATTGGGCATGGGAAGTAGAGGCAAGAGAGTAGTTTGCGGCAAAGGTTTGCCTTTATTGCGATTAGGGCTAGGACTTCACGTGGCATTGGGATAGATTTCCTTCTGGAGACCAGACTAGGGGTGTGGGAGGCCTCTAGAGCTTTGGAATTACCTTCCTTTTAATTTTCCTTTCCTCTTGAAGGTGGTCATACTATAGGGGGAGTGGAATGGACTTTACAGAGTGGAATTACCAAGGTTCTTCCATCGTATGCAAGAGCGGCGGTTTGCGCTTTCCAGTCGGTTTGGCAATTTATGACATCGCACCAAGTCCTTCCCAGGATCATCTATTTGTCGATCATCTCTGTGGGAAAAACATAAAAATGAGTCTCTGCCACCTGCCGAACAACAATTAGTTTCAAGTCCACATATCCCAATGTACTTAAGGTTTGACTGTTGATAAACCAAATTGAAATAGTTTAGGGTACCTTTAGCCCCCCTTTAGTGCTTCCCATACCTCACATGAGATGAAGTCATGGCTTGCTCCCGGATCGATGAGTGCCTCGACACTTATACAAAAGCCATACAATTGGACACTCAACTTAGCTAGATCTACCATTAGTTCATCAGTCAGTCCTAGTTGTTCTACTATAACCTTAAACAAAGCCATTTGTTTTCGTTGTCTGCTTTTGGCATTACATATCTTGGCTCTTTGATGGCTTGGCATTTCATCTGGTCTACCTCAACCTTGAGCTCCTTTTCTTTGTGTATGGCTTCGAGGGTTTGTAGAGTGAGTGGATCATAATATCTTTTCAATTTGCTACCATTAATGTAGTCGTCCATCTCGACTCCCATCTAGGGTGGCTATTCGGAATGCGGTTGCTGAGAGTAACCTCCACTATGCGGTAGGGACCCATGCCCCTATATTTAAGTTTGCACTTGGTGTTGCGGATGCTATAGAGGAGTGCCATATCTCCCTCCTTGAGGTCCTTATTCTTGAGGCTGTGATCAAACCATTTTTTATGCCTTGCCTTCTCCACTCGAAGGCAATATGTTGTGTGCAATCTTGTCTCATCTAGCCATTCAAGATCGATTTAAAGAGGTTGAGGTGGCCTACCAGCCCTATCTCTAGGAGGGATGAGGTGATGCATTTGCGGGCCCTATCCTTCTTGAGGACTATATCCATAGGTAACCCATTTGCCACAGGTAGTGGCCTATTTCAGCTGCCCATGTTGGAATTATGTCAATGAGAAATGAGGGAGCATCTAGGAGGTTATCCTCAAATCTTGTTGCAGATTCTCCATTGGGAATCCTAGAGAGGTGGTCGGGGCTAGGATTATAATGAGAAGGAACTTGTCATCACAGGTCCTCCTTTTCTTCATCCTCCTCCTCCACTTTTTGGGTGGCTTCTCCCTTGCCCCTGGTGGAAGCCTTTAGGCTTTTGGAACTTCAGAGCTTCGGACCTGAAGGGGGCTCCTCCATGGCACTCATGGAGCCAATTGGAGAGGTAACTCTACTCAACTGAGATACCCAATTGAAGAAAAACTCATGGTGAGTAGGATTGGCTCCCACATATGTCAACCAGGTTCGATTTGACCCTCGCTTCCCCGTTGCTCACCTCGCAAGGTTTGGGCATGTTAAACATTTGGAGGGGCACCACCATATTCAACTCTTCATGCTCAGGGGTTGTTATTTGGAACCCTATTCTTTCTAGGATGTCAATATTTTCCAAAATGTGCATCCAATTTTGAGAGAACTCTAGCTTGAGGAGAGGGGCATACCAAAACTCATCTACCTCCTTCCTACTGCATTCTCTCTCACAAGTTTGGAATAGTTTCAGGGATGCAGTCCTATCTGTTGTGTCGGACTCCCCAGCAAATAGGTGTCTTGACAGTGGGTGGGCCTTGTATGTGTGCAAGTTCAGTTGCATGATTTGCTCCTCATGGCATAAGTAGATATTGTTTGTGTGCCAATCATGTAAGAGTCCGGACATTCATAGGAAGGGGCTTCCTATGATGGCTTCATATCTGGGCTGCTGGGTGAAGTCCATAACCACAAATTAAATGGGGTACATGAAGCCAAGTACCTTAATGTTAATACCCATGAGAACTCCCAAGGGTTCAGCATTTTTGCCATCGGCTAGCTTGGGTTCACTCGAGGGAAAGTTTCCCCCATGTTTTGCCATCGACTAGCTTGGGTTCTCACTCAAGGGAAGGTTTCCCCCATGTTTCCCAACATTTTTTGGTGCAGACACTCACACCTACTCCCCCATCTATGATTGTGTCAACCTCTTGGTTCTGGTAGGTTATGGGGGTAGCTGCATTAATGTCATCACCTTCAAAGTATTGGCCTAATTTATTGATCGGAACCTTAGGTAGTAGGAGGTCCTTATTTAATAGCATCAGGTCAAGTCAATTCTTTTTTTCTTTGGGGTTGGTAGGTCCTTGGGCCAAGATTTGCCCATTCACCCACTTGAGAGGTCTCACTAGAGGGTAGGATTCCCCCTTAACAAGGATGCAATTGGCATCTTGACCTCTTTGGAGAGGAAGGCTGCTAACTCGGCAATATCACACGGTTCCTATGAGGTCTCCCTTCCCACTGATAGTGGCTCCTTAAAGCAGTAGAGGTCTTCCTCCTCTCTTGGGTTCCGGAGCATTGAGTCCTCTTGAAACATCCTTTGCATTCAATAATTAGTAAACTGATGCTAGTACTCTTGAGTGGGGTGATCAAGGTCACTGGCCTCCTTAGGGGACAATCCCTAAATAAATGCTCCACACTGCATCTAGCACACAAGGGATTGGGACTTGTTGTGGGCGAGACCACCCTGTATGGATAATCCTTTAAAAAGTGTGGCCCTTGGTATTTAAAGCATGATATAGGAGGTTTTGTCGCACCCTTATACGAGCATTAGTTTGCCTTGTGTGGACCTTGACAACATTGGATTGAGGGCCTTCGTGCCAAGGAATTCATGTCTCTTGCCTTCAAGCCCATTGGCACTGTTTGATATACTAGGACATGTTGATCCTCATGTAAAAGGTAGTGACTTATGATGCCACTTCCTTCCTCATGAGGATCATAGAGGGGATGACTATGATCATGATCAGGCTCTTCCCAATCATTAGTTAGTTCTTCCACCAATACTTGGTTGACTAGAGTTATATGAGGTGGGGGCTGTTGGAGACCTAGTATGTGGGGAAGTAATGGAGCATGTTGTGCCCTATTTTGGTCTGGATGGCTAGAGGGGCTCCTTGTGCATTCATCGAGTTGGGTGGGGCAATGAGGGGGCCTCGGCTATTCAATCGGTTGGGGAAGGATCTTTGGAAATCGGCAATGATAGGTGTTGTGGTTCCCCCATCTATAGCAGTTTGCACAATAGAGGGCTCGCCTTACTCTGAGGTAGGGGCACTCATTTGAGGGGTGATTGCCATTGTATACCCCACACCAAACATTGTCTCTTATCAGGAATAAGTGGGGGTTACTCGGTGTTTTCTTGGAGGTTCCTAACTTCCACTATTGTCCCAGCTAATTCAGTAGACTAGAGGCCAACTTGCTCATGTCTAAACCCTTAAAGTCTTTATCCTCTTTCTTGGTAGGCTCCATAGTACTGGAAGACCTTATCGTTTGTAATACCTTGGACAGAGTTGTAACTTTGTCCTTGATGTCCTTATCCATTATATTATCACTTATATAGAGGGCTACCTTGCTGTAGAGTTTGAAAGAAGTGGGGTTCATAACCATTAAATGGTCATGCAGCAGCGGGTCTGCCAATCTGATGAGGAAGCATGGCAATAGTCGTGTTGTCATCCTCTCATAAGGTTCACAATGGGAATTGAGGTGTTTGATCCTAGCAATGTAGTCTCAAAGGGATTTATTCTCATTCTATTTCAACTCATACAATTGATTAATCGGGCTCCACCTGTGACCACTAGGGGTGAACCCTACCATGAAGGCGGCTTTCTACAATGCCTCCCAGTTGACTTTTTCCTTAGGGCTGAGTGCCTTATACCATTGGACTGCCTTGCCATCTAGGTTGAGGCTGAATGCATTAACCATTTCTAGATCTCTGAGAGCACCGAATGCTTCACATATTCTCTCAAATCGCCCTACGTGGGAGATCAGATCTCCTTTCCTGAGAAATTTAGTTATCAGCTTGGAGATGGCTATGGGTCGACTCCTAGAGGGATTGGTGTTACCTTTGCTAGAAATATGGGGTATAGCCGAGGGTGGAGCAGCCCCCCTTCCTAGTGTGTCCACCAAGATGCGCATCGCCTCATCTGATAGCACTCTTTGGGAAGCTTGAGAAGGCGGAATTGTTGTGGGCCTAATAGGACATAGAGGTAGCCTCAAGCCTTGCCCTGGTAGCAAGATCCTTTGGTTCACCGGTTTCGACATTGGGGATGTATGGCCTACTCCCCCAAACATTGGGGTTGTAATTGTGGGAGTAAACTATCGGACTCCCTGAGGGAGTGGGTTACCAGGCATCTGCATGGACGCTCCTTGCATTGGTCTATAGGGTGGAACTTGTAAGGGCACATATCCGGTGGCTTGTGGCCTAACGGTAAATGTTGGGGGCACATGGAAGGTCAGAGGTTCATAAGGGTTTCCCTATTGGAAGTCTTGTGAGTTTCCAAGGCCAGGGTTTTGTCTTGCAAAGTCCCTCATCCACCGGGCTTCATCTTCCATGCGCTCTGGGTCAAGGCACCCAGTGAGACTATGGGTCCTAAGTCCACAAAAGTGGCCTTAGTCCCTGCCTTGTGGCTCAAGGATGGGTTGTCGATGGTCTCCACTTTTTGTGGGCATACTGAAGCGAAAGGGTTCTCCATTTTGTTGAATCCATTTGGCCTAACCATCCAAACATGTTGGATATAGTCCCCCTTAATCTAGAGGCCATGGAAGGAGAAGGAGAATGAGGTGGAGCTATGCTGGTGTAGGGGGCTTCGGAGGCACTCGAACCAGTGGGTTCTTGCATTTGCTCATTCAAGCTATCAGAGTCATCTAAACTAGAGGGATCACTACGTCAAGGCCCTAATACTAAGTGAGACTTGCGAATTGAACTCTCTATTGGAGTTGAACCAAAATTCGAGATAAAGGTGAGCTGCATGTAGTCTAAAATGTTGTTGTCAAGCTCAAGTCCCTTGGACAGACCTCAAATGCATGTATGAGATTATAGAACCTACCTCAAATTTAGTTCTATCTTTTTTGTCATAGAATTTGTTCCCAGAGCTATCCCTCTAGTCGGAGGGTTTGCTCTATGCCATCGGGTTAGAGGTTAGCCTTAAAGTGTTGGTCGGAAGGATAGCAGATGACATGTGTGTGCAAGTTGGGTTGGGGTTGGTATGCTATCGAGTTGGCGGGTTAACATTAAAAGAATGGGCAGCGAGATAACTCAAAGTCGATGGGATGGAAAGATGGCAACAGTCATAGGGTTAACCCCATCGATGGGATAGCTTGCCTCGGAGGGATACCAAAATGGCACCCAGTTAGAGGGATCATGGTTATGGCACTGGGTCAACGCCTATGAGGGCGGCGAGATAGCAACTCCTAAAAAGTCAAAATTAAGGTGGCAGGTTAGTTGACCGACATGTGTTAGGTCGGGGGGATAAAGACTAAGGAGATGGGTTGTTAGGATAGGAATTGTCTAAAAACATGTAGTGTCACCGACTCTCTTCTGATGATTCCTAGTGGTTCTTCAAGCTTTGTTCCAAGTTTGTGTGCATAGGGGCCTTGTTAAGGACTAAACTACCTACCACAAACAAAAAACATCACAAAACAATAACTTTTGGCACACCAACAAGTGATTTCTACAAGTTGGACCGTCAAGCACCCAAAACCACTTTGAAACTCCACTCCAATTTTCATTTTCAAGTGTTTTTAGTTGGATTTAACACTACAGCCAACTTAGCAATCATGCTAGCTACCTTATTGTATAAACAAACATCAAAAAACAAGCTCAAATGCATGAAAAATGGCTTTATGGATAGAACATTGAAAAATAAGCTTTTCTACTCTAATATCACTCTTTCTTCACTCTTTTTCACTTCCAATCCACTCCTAATCTCCACTAACAAGGACTAAGAACATGTGCGATGGGTTATTTATGGGAGGAAGCTAAACAAACGCAAAAGCATACCTCGTATCTCCCCAGTAGCGGTGCCAAAGATGTGTTGTTTGGCAGAGACTGTGGGGATTCTGGAAGTGTGTCGGCAGAGCTCCTCATTCCCTTGCTAATCCTTGTGGGAGAATTGCATATTAAAGCCTTCACTTGAGTGCCTATCGGATCGTTGCAATGTGGTTTCCACTGAGAAGAAGGGGGTGAGACAGAGAGGGGGGGGGGGAGGGAAGAAGAGAACGGGATGGAGAAGGAGAGGAAGGTGAAGGGGGACTGTGGCAAACACCAAAGGCAAACAAGGAGAGCAAGAAAACCTCACTCTCAATGCATGATCATGAAGAGAGCTTGTATTCCTTAAAGGTTGCATACAACAATGGAGACCAAAGTCAACCACTTGGCCTTTTATACATGTCACCTTTTGAAGGGAGGGCCAACCCTATTCCTTGTACCACTCTCTCTCTTTCGTTACAACTACTTGGGCCCATATGGCACCAAGGCATATGCTGATTCTCTCAATCTTCTCTCTATCTTCAAATAGCTCTTGTGTTATACATATACAGGATCCAAATGGCTCTTCTATCATCTTTGCCAATTTGGGCGATCTCGACGACTACTTTGAAAGTGAGCCACGATGTTTTTAAATATTTTGGATATACTACATAATCCAAGATACCTACTTCAAAGGGATGATAGCATTGGCTATATTTTAATGATCTTATTCAAGATGCTAATAGTGTAATGTTTTGATCTCAACTTCAAGTCAAAATGTGTACATTAGTTTAGACACCAAAATTTCAAATTCCATTGAGCAATGCATAAGTTACGAGGAGCAAGTTATCCATATGCAACATATTCTCTAAACTTCACAAAAAATGACTATAGCCTACACCCAATCATGCATTGGACGTATGGATGCTTTTTACTTATAGTAATATGGTAGATTGCAAAAACATTTGCTTTTTACTTATAGTAATATGGCAAATTACCAAAAAAAATGTTTTTAAATGATTCTTGCATACTTGTTTAAGTTCTTCCAATTTTGAATGGCTTTTAATTTAGTGATGTGGCATTCCAAGCTGATTGCATCTTTGACTCTATGCAAATAATCAAATTATGCTTTGTCTTGCAAAGGTTCGTGCATACTTATCTAAGTTTTTTGAACTTTTGAATACCTATTACTTTTGGTGAAGTGGCAATTTGAGTTGATTATACACACACACACACATTTGTAAGGCTAGAATATATCCAATCATAGAAATTCAGAATTTTATCATTCTAAAGTCCAAAATTCTACAGTGTAAATAAAAGAGAAAGCAAAAGAGAAGAAAAATGAGCTAATAATTTTTTTTTGAAAAATAGAAAGTAGACATACCTAGCAAGCAAAGCAATGCTTATTTCATCATTAGTGCCCAAGCATGAGCAGCTACATCAATTAAACAAAAGGGAAAGATAACCATTAAAAAAAAAGGAACAAGGTGACTAAGCAAAAATAAACAAACAACTCAAGAAAGAAAAGAGACCAAAAAGAAGGAATAAAATCTCTCTCTCTCTCTCTCTCTCTCTCAGATGTATGAATGAAAAGAAATAACGATAAAATGAATGAAATATTTAAAAATTAAAAAACTAAAGGAACCATTTACATTTATGTACTGCTTCCTACAATGGACAATGCACGGTGGAAAATTTGGACGTCTGACAAGAGCTTCACGGGAAAAATTGGGGATGCTAAGCCAGAGCTGCAATATTCACGTTCAACATTGCAAAGCAACATGGGGCACTACTTGTTTGCTGCTAGTATGTGCATCAGTGCAACAATCATTTTGGGCATAGCCTCAGCAGAGAACCAAGTGGAGTAGAGTTGTCACAATCCTTCACTAAGTACACATGAAAAGAAGCATCTCTTTTCGAATCTATCCGAAATTGAAGAAGAAAACATCAAATTGTCATCACTTGTTTATGCCTCCTAGGTTGTCATCACCTACTTGTGCAGTAGCACACCGCACTCCGAGTGCTTTTTATCCTATGAGGCCACCCAAAAGCCATCGCCGGATCTCTACTCTTCATCTGAGCTGGAAATGCATTGTCCAGGTGCACCAGTTACCCCAACTTTGCTTGGTCCTGCATCACTGTGTTCATGAAACTCCATCCGCACAACTGCTTTGTAGGCTCAGCTCCATTTGAACTTGCATCAGCAGTCTCTTGTTGCCTCTTCCGCAACTAGAGCTTCAACCTCCGATCCTGCTCCATATTCATCAACCACTACAAAGGATGCAGCCTTGACCAATCCACCGACTGATGCTCAGGCCACTATTTAGTAGGAAGAATCTCCTCAATCCACACACCCTATGGCAATTGCTATTGCCAACGTTCTTCTTGCGTAGATGGGTGCTGGATTACCAAAGTTTCAAATGAGGGGGGATCAGGTAACCCAAGAAACGACTTGTGCTTATTATAAAACTTTTTCAAAAACCGATCTGCTTCAGAAGAGGTGTCTGAAGAGTGTCCATGAGCAACAATAGTGTTAGAGGAATGACCATGAATAGTAGCAAGGCCCTATATAGGGTCAATAGACATGTACCTCTTTTGTTTATACTATATAGCAGGCCAAGTCAATTTTGTTTAATAATTAACTTGATCTCTATGAGCAGCAACATATAATGCAGCAGTAGCAGAGGTGCTTGAAGCTAATTAAATGATTATACTCTGCATACTTGACTTGACTTGCCATTGCTACACCTCCAACGTTTGGTGGTCTTACTCCTTGACCAAAGAGGTTGTGAGAAGCAACCAAAACCATTGTCGAAGATGAGGATGCACTCAACACCCTACATCCATCCAACGAGACCCATACTCGCTGCTCTGAATGTAGCCTTGGCAGTGAGAGTGAATGTGAAGGCATTCCTTGATGACGGTCAACTCCTCCTGGAGAGCCCTGAGACATAACATCTCCATGCTCGGGATCACTCGTCTATCATCTCGTAACTGTGTCGTTGGTGTCAAAGGATCAGGAGGGCCTTGTGAGCGTGCTCGCATGCATGCCTACTAGAAAGATAGCAAGTGCAGGATGCACTACCAAGACCACTAGATGAGATTCTTCATGGGGATTTTTGCACTTGCTTGACCGTAAGCAGGGTGTTGGGGATCTGTTTGAATCTGCTGGAGGTCATCTTGAAAGCTGCAAATATGATGCCTCACCGTTGCAATCTCCTCTTGAGCCTCTACTTGAGTGCATGCCGATGCATGCAACCTTCCATGTGAAGTGCCTCAAAAGGGAAAAAAAGGAGAGGATGACATGAGCTTGCAAAACACCCTATAAGCAAGTTAATCGCCAAATCACAAATTCCTTTCATGCATAGTAAGAATGCGCATTGTGATCGCCAATGTGTAGCATCATAACACAGTGCAAATGCTATGGGAAAATAGGAATGAACAACTATGCAACATCTACTGAAGGAATACAGAGAACACGATAAGAGGATCACAACACTACATAACTCTGTATTCTTGGAGAAAGAGCTCTCACAACATATGGAAACAATAGAGACGGAATGCTAGTAGTAGCATGCGTACAAGAACTGGCTGTCGATTAGAGACCATTGAAGACTCAAACCGCTTGGAGGACTGTGTTAGATATCAATGCTCCACTCTCGTGAAACTATGCGGGAACCAGCTAACTCTACTTGTAAGTCCCCCATATGAGGAGAAGGCATTTGAGTAGCTTGGTTATCCGGTCGGTCCTGGTTTGGAGACCAGATGGGGGCCATGTGTGGCCTAATGGCTGGACGGCTTTAGATAGAGTTGGCACATCACCAACTAGGCTAAGTGTGGGAAGGCATCCCATGACTGACCGCACTAAGGGTAGACGGAGCATTTCCCGGGGTAGCCCACTCGGGTTGCGAGGCCCGTTTGGAGCCTCAAATTATCCCGGATGGCTCCGGGCCGAACAGAGACTGTAGGTTAGTTGCTCTATTTTGCGCACCGGTTCTATCATGTGGTCGATGGCCTACGACCCCCAGTCGACCGTTTTGGGCGGACTAGGTCGGGGTCACCCAATTGGGTCTAACCGACTACGACTGGTGGCTATATAAGAGCAAGACCGTGAAGCCCATTTTATCAATTGGCTACAACAACCCCGATTCCTTAGCATCTAGCCTTCGTCTTCTACTATTTCTAGCATGCCATCGAAGCTTCTTTCACAGGAGCGCACGGCTGGGAGGCAGTGCCATCTATTGCATCAGTTCTACAGTAATCAAAATTTTGATTCTCCATACTATCTATTTTTCTCTCTTGCGTACGAGATCCTGTTATCTGTTGAGCACAGACGTTGTATTGTTTTCTTACATGGTATCAGAGCCTGGACTCTAGCAAGAAGATTTGGCAGTGTGTTTCTGTTTTTGCGAGTAGATTGTGAGAGATGGCCCAGCCCGCAAGACTGCAAATCCCACCGTTCAGTGAAAGCAGAAAGTTGGATGGCACTAACTATCCACTCTGGAAGTTCACGATAAAGACCATCCTAAGTGCGTATGAGCTTTGGGATACTGCTACTGGGGTGGACCTGAAACCGATTCCCAAATTCGGCCAATGCAGCACAACAAATAGTACCAACTGCGGATGAGATTCTCACGTGGACAAGAAGAAATGCAGATGCGTTGTGTTCTATTGTCTGCAATGTAAGTGATTCTGTCATGGCATTAATTCAACATGTCACCACAGCAAAGGAGGCATGGATGGTTTTGAAAAATCAGTAGGAGACCACGAATCAGACGTGGATTCAGAATCTGGAGACTCAACTAGTGAACGAGAAATTGTCTGAGTCTGAAACGGCAGAGAAGTTCATCACCAGGGTGAAGAATCTGTGTGAACAGATGACTGCGATTGGCATCACCATCATTAGTGAGAATCTAGCACGAGGATGCATACGGATTCTCCGACCAAAGTATGACGGTCTTGTTACGGTGCTGAATATGCAAAACAGAAATCCGCCCCTCAACTTTGAGAATTTCAGTGCGATGCTTTTGGAGGAGGAGATGCATCAAAAGACGAGGACTAGAGAAGATTCGACTTTCTACGCTGGATCAAAGAAAGGTAACGGTAAGGACTCCGGTAACCCATATTCTTCTGATGAATAAAAAGAGAAAGAAGAAGATCAAGTGCTTCTATTGCAACAAGGCAGGGCACAAGCAGAATGAGTGCCAAAAGAAGATTGCAGATGAGAAGAACGGAGTAAAGAAAGAGTCCAGCAATAGCGTGGAGGTAGTACCAGTAGAGCTGTTCATAGCAATTGAGGAGATTTACACAGAGGCAGTTCATGTACCTACAAATGAACCGTGGATTATTGACAGTGGTGCATCGCGCCACATGACCAGCCGAAAGGATTGGTATACCTCTCTACAGCCGGTAGGGAATGACATCCTGGTAGCAGTCGGCAATGATGCAAAATGTCCAGCAAAAGGAAAAGGTACGATTGCTCTCAAGTTAGATGGAGTTGTAAAACAATTGTCTGATGTTCTTTATGTGCCAGACATCAAGAGGAACTTGTTGTCCATTTCTGCGATCACGGATCGGGACCTCAAAGTTCACTTCGATAAGAATGGCGCACAGATTTTGGATCTTCAAGGGAAGGTCGTTGGTAAAGGTACACGGCGCAACAACATCTACAGCTTTCAGTGCTCAAGCCAATGTGAAGAACACTAAGCTGTGGCATGAGAGGTTTGGTCATCTAAACCTTAGCTCTTTAAGGAGATGCATAAAAGTGGAATGATTGCAGACCTACTAGAAATTGCAGATCTGCCCAATGTATGTGAAGCTTGCATGATGGGCAAGCAACATCAGCATCCCTTTCCTAAAGAGGCTAACAAAATATGAAGAGGGGAGAGGAGAAGAGTGGAGATGAGGAGAGAGGGCATAGCTAGAGAGCACACCACAAATGACTAACTGTACACTAGATTTAGTTGAAAAAATAGAATATATACAAACCCTTTTAGGTTAGGGTTAGGGGATCTAACCCTTTCCTTTATAGCACTCTATAAGGTTAGTGCTATGCACATATGATCACATGATGGTGCTATGCACGAATGATCACATGATGTTGAGCGTGAACTCTCAACACCTTCCCTCAAGATCAACATCATGAAGTAGGCCTTCCCTCAAGATGATGATCCTGGGGAATCGAAGAAGGATTGAGCATTACATTCCATCACACCCCTTTAATGGGAATGTCCTTCATCTGCATCAAACCAAGAGCTAGTCGGTGTTTCTCGAATAGCTCTTTACTGAGTGGTTTGGTAAAGATGTCTGCAATATTTTCTTTGCTATCACAATGCTACAGTGTGATGTCACCAAGTAACACTCTTTCTCTAATGAAGTGCTATCTGACATCAATGTGCTTTGTCCTGGAGTGATATACTAGATTTTTGGCCAATGCTTGAGCTGATTGATTATCATAGTATATTGTTGTTGGCTTTGACTCATCAAAGTAATCTATTTTTAACAATAGTCTTCTGAGCCATATAGCCTCACATGCACCTGTAGTGAGTGATCTATATTCTGCTTCAGTCGAAGACAAAGAAATGGTTGGTTGTTTGTTTGACAACCATGATATAGCACCTTGACTAAGGAAAAATGCATATCCCTGTGTCGATCTCCTGGTCTCATGATCTCTGACATAGTCGCTATCACAGTATCCATGCAACTATGGATGACTTCCTCTGTATTCTATCCCAAACTGTCTTGTACCTCTTATGTATCTCAAGATTCTTTTGGCTGCATTCCAGTGAGACTGTTTTGGATTTGCCATAAACTGTGCTAGTGAGCTTACTGCATAACAAATATCTGGCCGTGTGATTGTCAGATATATCAGAGATCCAATGAGCTGCCTGTAGTATCTGTCATTGACTATAGGCTTTTCTGAATCTTTAGTAAGTTTCAAACTCTGTTCCATGGGAGTGGCTGCAATCTTGCAATCTGCCATATGAACCTTCTTCAGGAGACTGTCAACATACTTGAGCTGACTCATGAATGTGCTATCTGAATCTCTCCAGAACTCAATTCCAAGACAATAGTGCATAAGTCCAAGATCTTTCATGTCGAACTCTACAGATAAATCTTGTTTCAATTTTTTGATGAAGCTATCCTTGCTTCCTGTCACAATCAGATCATCTACGTACAAAAGTGCAATAGCAATGTCTTCCCCTTAAACTTTGTAGTAGAGAGTATGATCTGCATTGGATTTCATGTATCCCAGATTAGCAAAATACTTGTCAATTCTGCTGTACCAACTTCTGGGTGCTTGTTTTAAGCCGTAGAGACTTTTCTTGAGATGGAAAACCTTTTTCTCCTTTCCTGGTTCAACATAACCGGCTGGTTGTTGCATGTAGACTTCCTCATCTAGATAACCATTGAGAAATGCATTCTTGACATGGAGCTGATACACATTCCATTTGCTGAGTGTTGCTAGTGATATCAAGAACCGTATGGAATCCATCTTTGCTACTGGAGCATAAGTCTCATCATAGTCTTGACCATATTGTTGGGCAAATCCTTTTGCAACTAATTTGGCTTTGTATCTTTGAATACTACCATATGGATTGTACTTCACTTTGTATATCCATTTGTTGGCTATGGCCTTCTTTCCTAGTGGAAGGTCGCATAATTCCCAAGTGTTATTTTTATACAAAGCATCTATTTCTTCATTCATAGCAGTTTGCCATTCTGGCTTGTCTACTACATCTTCGAAGTACATTGGCTCTTCTGTAGCCATGATGGTAGTCATAAGAGCATAGTTGGTGGTTTCCACCTGAATTGCTTTGCCTTTCTGAGCATATGTCAATCTGGCTGGTGGTTTGCTTTCCCTAGTAGACCGTCTGAGCTGTTGTGGCTCTGCTTGGGGTGTTGCTGGCAATTCTTGCTCTTCTTCATCAACCTGTTCTATAGATGGCTGTGAAGTCGATGCGTCTATCTCCTGTGTAGGTAAGGTTTTCCATTCTGATTCCTCATCAAAGATTACATCTCTGGAGATAATGAATTTGTGGTTGATGGGATCATACAATTTGTATGCTTTGCTTTCTTCACTTTAGCCAACCATGATGCATTTGTGTGACTTCACATCCAATTTCCTGCGATGATCATCATGTAGGTGAGCATATGCTATGCAACCAAATATGCGGAGATGCCAATGCGTGGCTTGTGTCCAATGAATGCTTCATAAGGAGTCATACCTTGTATCGGTTCGATAGGAAGCTGATTAAGCAAGTAGTTTGCTGTAGCTATTGCTTCTGCCCAATACTGATTCGGAAGATGCTTTTCACTAAGCATTGCTCTAGCACTATTTGCTAAAGTCCCATTCTTCCTTTCAGCTATTGCATTCTACTGAGGAGTATTGTCACATGTGAATTGTCTTCGAATGCCATGATTTTTGCAAAAGTTCATGAATGCTGAAGACATGTATTCACCTCCTCTGTCTGATCTCATGACCTTAATCTTTCTGCCTATCTGGTTTTCTACCATGGCTTTGAATTCTTGAAATTTGGAAAACACTTGAGATTTCTCTTTTAGAAAGTAGACCCAACAATATCTGCTGTAGTCATCGATGAAGGTCAAGTAGTAAAGTGAGCCATTGATGCTACGGGTTTGGGCATAACTCCATACATCTGTGTGAATCAAATCAAGAATACCTCCTGCATGAGAGGTACTTCTGACAAAGTTGGTTCGGTTTTGTTTGCCGAAGCAGCATGCTTCACAAACTTTTCCAAGAAACTATAGCTTCGGAATCCCAATTGCCATATTCTGATTCCTAAGATCTACCAAGTACTTGAAGTTGACATGACCATATCTCTTGTGCCATTTTGCAGATAGTGGCATCTGTTACGATTGAACTGACATGGCATGCTTATCTGGTACTGTAGCTAGCATTTTGTATAAGTGTCCTTCTTTGACACCTTTTGCTATTAGCTGACATCTTTGGATTTGTCTCTGATAGTGCATTCATCACCGTCGAAGATGACTTTGTAATTGTGTTCCATCATTTGACCTACTGACAAAAGGTTCTTGTTGAGCTTCAGAACATAGAGCACATCTTTGACTAATCCTTTTGTACCAGTGAAATTGTTCATAGGGATAACACCTATCCCTTGAATTGGATTTGGTGTATTATCTATTGTGTAGATGACATTTTTCTGTCCTTCTAATGGTTTCATCTCTGTGAACCATTCTTGATGATTGGTCATATGAGATGATGCACCGTTGTCGATGTACCAAGGATACTATTCCACTTGGACGACTTGATAGCTGAAATCCTCTTTGGGATTGAAATCAGTGTCTAGGTGAATTGTATCAGTCTAATGCAATTCCTCGATAGCAAGAAACATATTTCCATGTTCATTTGCAAAATGACTGTGACTAGAATGTCCACCATGATGAGTTCCTCTGCCTCGAGAATTCCCTCGATTACTGCTGGATTGAGCACCTTGGTCGTACTGCTTCTTGCGGCAATCTCTTTCATAGTGTCCAAACTTGTGACAGTAGTTACATTGAATGTTTGACACATTGGTGGATGCATTCCCTTGTCCTTGAAATCTTCCTCAATTGGAATGATTTCCTCTTTACTGATTTTGATGTTGCTGAGGATGATGCTGCTGCTGATGCTGACTCTGACTTTGATTTTGTTGCTGATGATGATGACTACTTTTCTAATATGATCTACCTCTACTTCTGCCTTTGCCTCTACTTCTATTTGAAGCTGTGAATGCCTGATCATTAGAATGACCTTTACGTGCTTGAATTGCCTGAGTATTGAGTTGTTCACCAAGTAGAACTGACTGAAGTTCTTCTAGTGTTGGAATTTGCCGTTAGATGGCAATACTCTAGACTAGATTCTCGTATCCCTCTCCTAGCCCATTCAGGATTACTTGAACCATTTCTGCGGGGTTCATATTCTCTCCTACTGCTGCAAGTTGATTGTTGTAGTCTTTTATGTGGAGTACATAAGCATGACCGGTTTCACTGCTGTTGCGAAAACTCTGGTTGATCTGGTTTCTCAGTGTGAGAATCCTAGATGTGTTCTTGGACTCATAGAGAGCTGCAAACATATCCCATGATTCTTTTGATGTCTTGACTGTGTTGAGTTGTCCTAGCATGACATCTTGCACATTCTGCTTGATCAGGTGATAGGCATACTTGTCTTTCTTATCCCATTTTGCTTGAGCTCGGGCAATGGCAGGATCTGCTACTGGTGCGGAAACTGTTTGTATAGATGTAGATCCCGATGTAGATTTCATTGCTGGTGCTGTGACAACAGATGGAGTAGAGCTACTGGTGGCTGGATTGTCCAATGGTCTAGGTGTAGACCCATTGACATACTCCCATTTGTCCGGAAGCACAAGAATGGTCTCCATTCGGTATTTCCATGTACCATAATTGGAGTTGTATAACTTAGCAAATGCCTCTAGATTGACATTACTAGTCGACATGGTGCAAGAAATGTACTCAAAAGTGTTGTGAAAATCTCTGCATGAATCAACTGCAAATACACTGAATATGCCAAGTGAAATCTTTGAACCGTTGGTGAAGATAGAACTATAGTATATAAAATTTGATCTATATTACAAGGCTTGTGGCAATGATGCCTGGAATAGCCAAGAGGCTTTACAAGGCTAAAATGATGTGCACGATGCCGTGAGATAGCCGAATAGGCTTTACAATGGTGGCATGTGTGGTGTAATCAAATGCTATCTTCCCATTGAATCAATCTACAATGCCTCTGAACTCTGAAGTCTGCTCACTGAACTGATGAACGTAAGGTTTCAGGTAATGTAATGATGTGAAACCATATGTAAGCGTATGGACTGACTCCGAGTAGGTACTAGTCGGGAATTTCGGGCATGGCTTAGATTGGCAACTTGGGAAAATTCAAAGCGTCCCCTCTATGGCGATCTAGGCTACTCTGATCTAGATGTAAACCAATCGTCGATCGATGAAAGAACAAAAAATCATTCCTTTTCTTTTGTTCTTTTTAAGTGCTGGGTCAGATGCATCGATGTAGAGGCAAATGTGTGTGAAGGAAGTGGTTTTGTCGAGACGAGGCCCAAATGTGAGTGTAACTTGCACCAAAATGTGCATGTGATGTCACGAGCACGTAGAGCACAAAAAAACGAGCGACTTTCCTTTTTGGAGCACCCTCAAATTCTTTCTGGATCAAGAGATACGACTTGATCTATGTGGAGGGGCAAAAGGATTGCAAATGGTGCTCAATGATGATGTGTCACTGTGAGTCACATGTAGTGATGATGTGGCACTGTGCTTAGCAAGAGGTGTGCCTGTGAAGCCTGTGTTGAGATGGCAGGACTGGTCACATGAAGTGACTGTGAAGCACTGTGTGTGCCTGTAGAGGTTAGTGCTGACTGGACTACTGAGATGGCACTGTTGAGGTGGCAGAGGTGATGTGGCAGTGATGATGTGGCTTGATGATGTGGCATGATGACATGGTAGGATGACGTGCGTAAGTTGATGTGGTAGTTGACATGGCATTGATGATGTGTTAGCTGATGTGGCACGCTAAGCGAGGGAAATGACATGGCAGTCTGTGATGTGGACTACTGATGTGTCAGTGTCGGTGATGATGTGTCTTACTGAGGTAGCATTGGTGATGTGGCAGATAAGGTCTGCCATGTGGCTGGTCTCCTTGACCAAGCCCTGGGGTGTGGTGACCTTGAGGATAAGACCTGGCCACGTGTCGCTACGTGGTTAGCCGAAATCTTTAAGGTGCTAACAGAATCTTTTAAGATTCCGTCATCTTCTCTGTCATTGGCCGTTTGGAGGAGAGCTGCTATCAATCGCAAGGGGAGATGCATCGAAGCTAGAGCCGTCGTTGAAGGAGTCGCGATGGAAGCTACCCGTCACTGTGTGCAGGAGTCTTGCTGAGCCGCATCTATGAAGGAGATCATTGTAGAGCGGCTAGTGCACAGGAGCTGTGTTGAAGGAGCTCCTTTCAGATGGAGGCATTGTTGCCAAGACTAGCGCAGCTCGTGGGCGAAGCGTGGCCGACTAATGGCTACGGGGGCTCATTCAGAGGGATCTATTAATCATTTACAGTGTTGTGGTTGCATGCGAGTCACGAAGAATGCTGGACTGGACTTTTGTGGTCACGTATGTAGCTTGGCGGCACTCTGTAAAGCCTACGTTGAGAGTTGTGCAGCCGGTGGAGCTTTGGCTCATAGTTGGAGGCTATGCGCTCTTGGAGCCTTTGCATCCAAGAGACTTTGCAGGTGAATGCTCCTACTAGAACGAAAGGCGCTCTGGAGCTACCTCAAGGCCGAAGTCTTCGGTCTACTAGGCTGTGAGGTTTGGCGTAGAGTCGCATGTGGAGCATTGTCATTGGGGAGGACCTTCACTAGAGCTGCAGGTCGTAATGTGGCCTTTGCAGTAGATTGTCAATAGAGGCATGAAGAGGATGTCGATTTGCTGTAGGAGCTCCTGTTTGATGGACGAGCTTGTCGCAGATGTCGCAGGCGGCCTTAAAGCTTGGAGTAGGCTTTGCTTGGTCATAGATGCTTCTAAAGGAGCCGATCGTCAAGCACTTGAGCTCTCAAGGAGAGCTTCGTTTCCTTACTTTGTAGGTGATAGACCTCTGTCTTTCTCTCAAAATGAACACATTCAAATTTTCTTTTTCAGCAGATATGAAACTCTCTTAACTCCACACAATCTGAATCTCTCTCTCTCCCTAAAGAGTAAACTATCACAAGAAGAAATGAAATCTCTCAAGGAATATATCTCATAACGGAATGAGAACTCTCAAAGAATGGAAATGAAGGAAATGGACTGAAAACTCTTCCAATGAACGGAAATCTTTCATCAACGGAATGAAAGATAGAAACCTCTCAATCTCACAATCTCTCTCACACTCTCAAGAATCGCAATGCCTCAGCGGAAGGCAAGGGAGGCTCTGATACCATGACAAAATATGAAGAAGGGAGAGGAGAAGAGTGGAGATGAGGAGAGAGGGCACAGCTAGAGAGCACACCACAAATGACTAACTGTACACTAGATTTAGTTGAAAAAATAGAATATATAAAAACCTTTTTAGGGTTAGGGTTAGGGGATCTAACCCTTTCCTTTATAGCACTCTATAAGGTTAGTACTACGCACATATGATCACGTGATGGTGCTATGCACACATGATCACATGATGTTGAGCATGAATTCTCAACAGAGGCCAGCTGGGCAAAGGCTCCTCTAGAGCTCATTCACACGGACCTTTGTGGAAAGATGGAGACAGAAGCTTTGGGTGGTTCCTACTACTTCATGATGCTGATCGACGACTACAGTAGAAGGATATGGATATACTTCCTGAAGACTAAAGACGAGGCTTTTATTAAGTTCAAGGAATGGCATGTAATGGTCGAGAAAGAATCGGGGAGGAAGGTGAAGAAGCTGAGATCAGACAGAGGTGGAGAGTTCACATCAACTGAATTCGAGAGTTACTGCAAAAGTCACGGGATCAAGAGGCAGAAACCCCCGCCACATACATCACAGCAAAATGGAGTAGCAGAGCGCAAGATGCGCGTCATCTGCGAAATGGGCAGGAGTATGATGAAAGGGAAAGATTTGCCAAAGACTTTCTGGGCTGAAGCATGTAACACGGCAGTTTACATTCTGAATCGTAGCTACACAAAGGCTATGAATGGAATGACTCCACTGCAGGCCTTTTCTGATAAGAAACCTTCAGCTGCATATTTCAAAGTTTTTGGATGTGACTATTTTGTGCATGTCCCTAATGCTAACAGGACCAAATGGGAACCGAAGAGCCGGAAGTGTATTTTCTTGGGCTACAGTGAAGAGGCGAAGGGTTACCGTCTCTATAACCCTGTTACCAAGAAGGTAATTGTAAGTCACGATGTGGTCTTCTTAGAATAGCCACATCAATTGGAGGAGGATGCTTCCTTCCCAGACAACCAGGACCAGGATATCCATCTAGTACAACCACCAATAGCAGAACGAACTCCCCCAACGGTGCTTGGGAGGATTCAAGATAAAGAAGAGGAAGAAGAGCATGCAGAACCACAACGGTAACGGCCATTCCCGAAGTGGGTAAAGTAGCTTTTGGATGGCAGAGAACCTCTAGCCATTGAGGAGAAACCATCTAAACACTGCCGGTCCAAGAGATTAGAGGAGCAAAGAAGGGCATAGGAACACTTGGTCAACTATGCTTTGATGACAGAGGTGATCCGTGCTGAAGAACCCAAGTGTCTTGAAGAGGCACAGGGTGATGATAGGTGGATGGAGGCTATGCAGTCAGAGTATGGCTCTATAATGAAGAACAACACTTGGGACCTTGTGGATCGACCACCAAAATGCAAGGTAATCGGCACCAAGTGGGTGTACAAGACCAAGTACAAGTCCGACGGCATGTTGGATAAGTACAAGGCTCGGCTCGTGGCAAAAGGATTCGCACAGGTACATGGTTTTGATTATCAAGATACTTTTGCTCCCATAGCTCGACTAGCCACAATTCGTAGTGTTTTGGCTTTAGCTACCCAGGGAAGTTGGCCCTGTTTTAGATGGATGTAAAATCTGCCTTTTTGAATGGAGATCTCAAGGAGGAGGTATACGTGGAACAACCACAGGTTTTGAGATACCCGGTTCCGAAGGTAAAGTTTGTAAACTGAAGAAGGCACTTTATGGGCTGAAACAGGCCCCACGAGCATGGTACCAGTGAATTGATGCCTACTTTTTGCAAAACGGGTTCAAGAGGAGCCCATCCGATGCAAATTTGTATATCTTCAGAGAAGGAGGCAAGTGTATGATCGTGGTCCTTTATGTGGACAACCTTGTCATAATAGGGAACCATGAAGAGAAGATCTCACAGACAAAGCATTTGCTAGGAAGAGAGTTTGAAATGATAGACCTCGGCCTGATGCATTTCTGTTTGGGGATTGAAGTTTGGCAAGAGCCGAAACAGATCTTCATTTCACAACTGAAGTATGCTGGAGAGATACTGAAGGCATTTGGCATGGCTAAGTGCAAGACAGTTGGTACCCCTATGGAGGTTGACGTGAAGCTCTCAAACGAGGATTCATCACCACTGGTGGACGAAGAAAAGTACAAAAGGCTTGTGGGCAGCTTGATTTACTTGTGCAACACGCGGCCGGACATCAGCTTTGCGACTGGTGTACTAAGCAGGTTTTCCAATAAGCCCCAGGAGAACCATTGGAGGGCAGGGATGCGGGTGCTAAAATACATCAAAGGCACACTTGATTATGGCATCACCTATACCAAGGGCAACATCTTGCCAGATTCTATGACTCGGATTGGGCAAGAGACATGGATAGCAAGAGATCAGTGACAGGTTATTGTTTCTCACTTGGATTTGGAGCTATGTCATGGGTCAGCAAGAAGCAACCCACAGTTGCTCTTTCTTCTACTGAGGCCGAGTACAAATCAGCATGCTTTGCTTCTTGTGAGGCAGTGTGGTTGAGGAGGATTTTAGGGGACATGGGTGCAGTGCAGAACAAGCCTACGCAGTTATCATGTGACAATCAGAGTTGCATGGCGATTGCAAAGAACCCTGTGTTCCACGCTCACACAAAACACATTGAGATTCAATATCACTTTGTACGCGAGCTCATCATGGATGGAGAGGTTGACTTGGTGTATTGTCTGACTACAGAGAATGCTGCAGACATCTTCACGAAGGCTCTTGGAAGAGACTTGCTGGAGAGGCATCTTCATTGACTTAGCATTGGGCTGAAAAAGTAAGTTCACTTGCAGGTGGACATTGAGGGGGGGTGTTAGATATCAATGCTCCACTCTCGTGAAACTACGCGAGAACCAGCTAACTCTACTTGTAAGCCCCCCATATGAGGAGAAGGCATTTGAGTAGCTCGGTTATCCGATAGGTCCTGGTTTGGACACTAGATGGGGCCATGTGTGGCCTGATGGCTGGACGGCTTTAGATAGAGTTGGCACATCACCAACTAGGCTACATGCAAGTGCGGGAAGGCATCCCATGACTAACCGCACTGAGGCTAGATGGAGCATTTCTCGGAGTAGCCCACTCTCAGGTTACGGGGCTCATTTGGAGCCTCAGATGATCTCGGATGGGGCTGAACGGAGATTGTAGGTTACTTTCTCTATTTTGCGCACCGGTTCTATCGTGTGGTCGGTGGCCTCCCAGTTGATCGTTTTAGGCAGACTGGGTCGGTCACCCAATTGGGTCTAACCGACTACGACTAGTGGCTATATAAGAGCAAGCCCGTGAAGCCCATTTTATTAACTGGCTATAGCAACCCTGATTCCTTAGCATCTAGCCTCCGTCTTCTACTGTTTCCAGCACGCCATCGAAGCTTCTTTCATAGGAGCGCATGGCTGGGAGGCGGCGCCATATATTGTGTCAGTTCTATAGTAATCAAAATTTTGATTCTCCATATCTGTTTTTCTGTCTTGCATACGAGATCCTATTATCTGTTGAGCACAGACGTTGTATTGTTTTCTTACAGACTAAACCGCCAACTGTTGCGGCTAACCTACCCACATACACCCCTCATAGTCATTGCTGCTAACCCGCATGGTTATGCAATAACACCAGGCATCTTGCCCTAGAACTGTGATTTGCTTTAGAAGAGTCCTATGTTGATTGCTAATTGACCTATGAGGCCAAAGTGAATTGTGATTTCATCCGGTTTGGGTTACAGTGGTATGAGAGTGTGGTATTGCTACTTTTCTTTGTAACAATGGTTCACATGCCTTGGTAAAGAGGTCTGACATGCGCATATTGTGAGACCTTGGTAAAGGAATTCATAGGGCAATGGTATTCAGTGGGCCTAATGATTCCTTGCAGACCCAGGAACAAAGTTCACATATTCAAAAAGAGTTCACATATTCACACATATTCAACAGGTTTGCAAATTCGCACATATTCAGCGGGCATGTAGATGCCTTGCAAATGCCAGAAAAATTATTCACATGTTCAAATAGAGTTCACATATTCATGCATATTCAGCAGGTTTGCAAATTCGTGCATATTCAGTGGGCCTATAGATGCCTTGGAGATGCAAGAATAGAATTGGTGTATTATATTATTATTATTTTTCGTCCATACCCTAGACTAGTGGTTGAATCATACAACCAAGAGCCACACCCACCCATACTTCATTGTGCATCGAGTCAGCTCCCATCTTCACCCATAAGTGTTTACCTCCTTGAAAGGAGTAGCGGCTTTGTAGTTCATTGCTTTAGGCCCAATCAAGTCAATTTGGTGGGTTCAATTCTCCATCTCCCACATCATGGTTTCGGAGCACAGGATTTCTTGTTCTTCTTCTTATTCTTCTTCCTCTTCCTCATCTTCTTTTATATCCCGGGGATGCTCTCGTTATAATTGCAGAAGGAGATCTAGAAGCAGAGACTTCAAGAAAGGTGGTAAGCCGGTCAAGCTCACTACTTTTAATGGAAAGTATGGAGCCACTCAAAATGCTTTGTAGTTGATTCGTCAATTTGATAGAGCCTTCAAAACAAGACGACACTATCGCGAGAAGTACAAGTTAAAGATTGTAAGTCTTCACCTGACAAACAGTGCCAGTGCTTGGTGGGGAGCTCTTGTAGTTGCAGAAGAGGCTCCAAAGACATGGAAAGACTTTAAGAAGTAGTTTTATGAGGAGTTTTTGCCCAAGAATTTCTTTGATGATGTTCATACACCTTGGGAAAGTGTGTGCATGGAAGCCTCTGACACAATTGAGAAATATAATAAAAAGTTTTGGATAACTTATCTTCATATCACACCCTTCAAAGAAATTTCAGAAAAGACAAAGCTTCTGAAGTATCAAGCGGGATTGCTTCCCAACATATGAACTCAAGTAAGCATTGATTCAAAGAAGACAAAGCTTCAAGATTTGATGCATTCAGCTTCCATGGTTGAACTATTAAGGGGAGACCTCCTTCACAATATGGCGGAAAAAGGACAGGGTGTCGATACTAGCAAGAGGGTTGTGGCACCAACCCAAGGTTCAAAGAGATTTCAGCCTCAGAGCTTAGGGTGTTGGTAAGCTGAAAGGAAAGCAAAGAGTGGACACAAACTCAGAATACTTGCATTATAGAATGAAGAAGAGTGAGGTCCTTAAGTAGGCACCTCATACATGCTCACTGACATCACTGATGACTTCAGAGCTCCTCAATCATCTCCTCAATCTGCTCCTAGATTCTCTCAATCATCCTATGTGGCTCTCCACCACCTAACTGTGCTTGTGGGCACCTAACTGTGCCTCTAGCACTCACACATAGAAACCAAGGTGTGCCTGAGGCATACACCTTGAGATATCCCATCAAACCCCCCCTCAAGGGAATGCCTCAGGCTATGTCAAGGATACATCTAGTCTCATAGTTTCTCATGCCATCTCATGGTGGTCAAGGATAAATCTATGGCTAGGTTCTCATGCTAGCAAGGGTTCCCATGGGTGTAAGGTAAACAAAAGGGATACAAAAAGACCTTCCAATGGTTATCTCCCCTGCATGTACATGCACACAATGTCTGCAAGAGGTACCATGGAGCAAAACATACACATGGCCTACATCATAAGGTGACCAGAGGTGTTTACAAAACACACAAAACACAAGAGTTTATTTCATTCATTTTGGAGGACTATCCAGGCTGAGTACCTTGACATAAAAAGAGAGATCTGGAGCATACATAGAGATGATTTAAAATGCATAATCTTCAAAGGATGCCTCATCTTGTGGAGGCTCATCAACTGAAAGTAGATTTGCATTTTCTGTCTTTGCTTTGGCTCTGCAAAACTTCTCATGATGATTGTTCTTGCCACAGTGTTTGCATGGATTGATTTTGAAGCAGTCCTTTGAAAGGTGATTTGTCTTTCCACAGTGATTGCAAGGGGTAAACTTGCCCTTCTGGATTTTTACAACATAAACAGTGTCATTGCCTTTCCTGAGCTCCATATGTCTTTCTTCTTCTTGGAGAGCAGAGATAATACCTTCAAGATTAGGATTAGGAAGATTTTTCAAAGTGGTAACTATGTGATCATAATCTTCAGGCATACTCTTAAGTAATACTACCATAGCATCATTTGGAGTAATAGGAGAGTTGATAGAAGCTAGTTGAGTCATAAGACTCCACATATAGTTGACATGAGCTGCCAAAGTAGTACCACTAACCATCTTCAATTCAAAGAAAGAGATTTTAAGTGATAATTTAGAGATGTGAGAGCTAGCACCAAAAATCATGTCAAGCTTCTGCCAAGCTTCTGAAGGAGACTCTAAGTCAGAGATGTGATGAATATAATCATCTCCTAAAGCAAGAGCAATGATACCATAAGCTTTCTCCTCTCTAGCAGGATCCCTTGCCGGGCGTGTCGGAGTTGAGGATTCTTCAGCATTGGAGGCTGTAGAAGAAGCGGTTGGAGTCAGTTTGACAAGTCCCCAGAGGTTCTCCCTCATCAATGCAAATTTCACCTTCATCTACCATGTGTGGAAGCCCTTTCCATTGAACTTCTCTAGATTCAATAGGGTAGCCATGGGAGGGTCTAACCCAGATATTGGGCAGTGTCTTTTTCTCTTACAAGGCAAAAAATAACTGAAAGGCTTCCAAAATATAAGCACTTGATGTAGCAAAGACTAGTGACCAATATTCAATCAATGATGCTTCTTCTTACATGCTTCATAGAGGTGGCTAAAATGAATACTTTCCAATCAAAACCAGGTCTAGCAATTCAAAGAAAAACTGAAGCCACACTTGTACAGATGTTATTGAAAGTTTCAAAAAACCAGAAATGCTAGAATAGCATCTTATGTAGCATCATCTTCAAAAACTCGTCAAAACTGTCAAAACCAAAAGATTGAACTTGGAGGGCTTGTAGCTTACTCTTCAGAGCAAAGGAAAAGGGGGTTTCTAAGGCAAAAGAGAGCTAATATACCACAGAAGGTCCTCTGGGAAGAAGAGGTGCAAAAACGCGTCAAGTTGCCATAGCTTGCCCCTTCAAAGTCGACTGGTTTTTTACTGATTTCTCCTTGAATATGCAGCCATTGCTGCTCGGATTTTAGCACAGGATATCCCAAGGCATGGAGAATCTACCCCTGAAAGGAATTAGAGGAAGATGAAGTATGCTAAGAGAAAACGCAGAAGCAAAAGTCGACGATCTTCGTGTAATGGCGACGAAACGAGGGCGTCTTTCTCTGATTCCTTTCAGCCAGGGGTTCGCCCCTTTGAGGTGGATCTCCAGCAAGAAGGACGTGGGAAATGGTTGAGAACCGGAGGAGAACAAGCTTGAGCAAACTTTGGGGAGAAGAGGAAGAGATGGTGAAGAAGAAGATGATGATGTGGCAGAAATGGGCTCAAGGGGGATCAAAGGGCTCTGATGCCATGTTGGTAAACTGAAAGGAAAGCAAAGAGTGGACACAAACTCATAATACTTGCATTATAGAATGAAGAAGAGTGAGGTCCTTAAGTAGGCACCTCATACATGCTCACTGACATCACTGATGACTTCAGAGCTCCTCAATCTGCTCCTAGATTCTCTCAATCATCCTATGTGGCTCTCCACCACCTAACTGTGCTTGTGGGCACCTAACTGTGCCTCTAGCACTCACACATAGAAACCAAGGTGTGCCTGAGGCATATACCTTGAGATATCCCATCAAAGGGGCCCATTCAAGCCTTTCAAAGGGAAGTCAAAGTTTACTCTAGAACATATTGAAACCTTCCGAAAGTGTTTCCATTGTGGAAAAGAAGGGCATATGGCTTCCCAATGCACTGAAAGGCCAGCGGGTCAAATGCCAAGAGAACCGCCAAAGCTTGTGGCGGGAGGAGTCCCAGATATGTTGGGCATAACTATAGAACCAGGAAACCGAGAACTCTGCCTTGCGTGGGGTAAAGTAAGAGATTGGAATTCCTTAATTCTTTTTTATCTAGGAACTACTGCTAATTTCATTTTAGAAGATCTAGCTTTGAGGCTAGCAAATTAAGACATAAGAATTGGGATTATCTTTGGATGTAGAGCATGTTTTTGAAGGGGATCCAGTCATAGTCACACCTTTGATTGGAAAGATCAAAATTTATGTATAGGACTATGTAGACTATGAAGAGTTTTATGTTTCACCTCTCAAGCATTATGATGCTATTTTGGGCATGCCGTGGTTCCATAGAAAGGAGGTAGCTCTTGATTCTAAAGCAAGGACTCTCAGTTTTGTCCATCGGAGTAAGCAACACAAGATTTTGGCCAAGAGAAAAGGCGAGACCATCATATATTTCCATTGCTAAATCAATAAAGTCTGCAATTTCTGCGTATAAGGTCTTTGTCAAAGAGAAAGAGGGTGAACCTCAAGTAGGAATAAGTCCTTTAGAAAAAGAAAAATTTTAGTTTCTAGAATCTTTCAAAGATTGTTTTTCAGATTCTCTACCAGGAGATTTTCCTCTAGAACGACCAAAAGATCATGTTATAGAGCTCCTTCCAGGAAGTGAGCCCTCAAATCAGCCACCTTATTGTGTGAGCGCAGCCCAGACTGATGAAGAAATTATGGCATAGGTACAGGATTTTCTCTCCAAAGGACTTATCAAGCCCAGTTCCTCACCCTTTTGTTCACCTGTTTTCTTAGTTCAAAAGAAGGATGGCTCTTATCGTATGTGTGTGGATTATAGAGCTCTTAATAAAATGAGAACAGGTTTCCAATCCCTCCCATAGATGATATTTTGGACAAATTGAAAGGGGCCACGATTTTCAGCCGTATTGACTTAAAAATTGGATATCATCTAATAAGGATCCACCCACAAGATGCCCATAAGATAGCTTTTCGGACCACTTTTGGACTTTACGAGTTTTTGGTGATGCCTTTTGGGTTTACCAATGCACTAGCCACTTTCAATCGTATGATGGACATAATTTTCAGGCACTTTACAGGCACTTTCTTTGATGATATTTTGGTCTTTTCTAAGATGGAAGAAGAGCACAAGAGCACTTGGCTACTGTGTTTCAAGAACTCAAAAATCATAAGCTTTTTATTAATGTCAAAAAGAGTGAATTCTTTCTTGACGAGATTCATTATCTTGGATACTTTATTTCCAAGGAAGAGATTCAGATGGATCTAGCCAAGATTAAAGCTATACAAGAATGGCCAGAGCTCACCTCAGTACATGAAGTACACAGCTTTCTTAGGCTTTGTTCCTATTACAAATGCTTCATCCGACACTTTGATATAGCAGCCACCTTACATGACTTGACCAAGAAAAAATGGAGTTTTCAGGTTGGAGGAAGACAAAGGACAGCTTTTAATGCTCTCAAAGAAAAACTAACGACCGAGCCTATTCTTGTTGTTCCAGATTTACAAAAACCATTTGATGTGGACTGCGATGCATGTGGAGAGTGTGTGGGAGTTGCCCTCCATTAAGAAGGTCAGGTTATAGCTTATGAAAGCAGGAGGTTGGGTGATGTCGAAATGTTTTTGGGTGTTTAAGAAAGAGATGCTAGTAGTTATTCATGCTTTAAATATTTGGAAGCATTATCTTCTTGGAGCTGACTTTACAGTCAAGACCGACCATCAGAGCCTCAAGTATTTCTTGACTCAGACCAAGATCTCCAAAAAGGAGATTAAGTAGGCAAATTTTCTATCCATATTTCATTTTTAGAGTGTTTATACTACAGGAGCTCGGAACAGAGTTGTGTATGCTTTATCTAGAAGGCCTGAAGTGAATAATGTCACCATACCATATCACCGGGACTTGGAGGCCATGAAAGAGCTTTATTTAAGGGATCCAAATTTCGGAGAGACCATGAGAAATATTCAACAGGAAGTATCATCCAACCAGTATACACTGAAAGATGGATTTCTCATGAAAGATGATCATCTTTGTGTGCCCAAGACATGCGACCCAAAGTTTTGGAAGAATGTCATGCGCTCCTCCTTATGCAGGACATCGAGGTATTCTGTCTACTACATAGGCCATTGAGAGATATTTCTTTTGACCAGGGATGTGGAAAGACATTCACAAGTTGTAACTGAATGTCTTACGTGCCAAAAGGTAAAGTATGATAGGCACAAGACCCTAGGACTTTTCCCCATACCGCAGGGACTATAGGAAACCATTGCCATGGATTTCATCTTTGATCTTCCTAGATCCAGATACAGGAATGATGGGATATGGACCATCATTGACAGGTTCAGCAAGCAGGCCCATTTCATTCCAGTAAGAAAAACTATTAAGGCAGACAACATGGCCAGATTGTTTTTGGCATTGTTTTTGGCACAGATCTTCAAGTACCATGGGATGCCTAAGTCAAATGTTAGTGATCGAGACCCCATGATAAATAGTTTTTTCTGGAAAGCATTATTTGATAATATGGGGATGAAGCTAGACTTTTCATCTTCTTTACATCCTTAGTCAGACGGACAAGATGAGAATGCCAATTCCACGGTATTGGATCTCCTCGAGTGTGATGCATCCGAGTAGAAGGTCGAATGGGGAAAGTATCGTCCTCTTGTGGAATTTGCATACAATAACACTGTTCATAGCTCCACAGGAAAAGCCCCATTAGAAGTTATTTATGGAAAGGTGATTGTACCACCTATCCTCATAACAAAGGACGAGATATTTGTAGTCCGATCAGTATGTCCGAGACTTAGATACATCTTTCTATCAAGTTTGGACAGCAATTGAAAGATCTCAACAAAAGCAAAAGAAGGCAGCAAACAAGCATCGAAGAGAGATGAATCTCCAAGGAGACTGGGTGCTATAAAATTTTGAAAAAGCACAGCTCAGAAAGATGAAAGGAAAAGAGAAGATATACCCAAAGTTGTCTCCAAGGTATTATGGGCCATTCAGAGTTAGTGAGTCCTTAAATGAAGTCGCTTTTCGACTAGAGCTGCCCGAGACTTGGAAGATTCACAATGCTTTTCATTCGAGTCTTCTAAAGAAGTATCAAGGACCAGAACCCACAAAACCAGATCAAGAAGAGCCACTTGAGGTGAAAGAGATGGAGGAGAGCCTCCAACCAGAACAAATTGTATATCATACATAAAAGAAAGGACCCAGAGGCAAGGTTATCCGTAGATACCTTGCCAAGGTTAAGAATTATTTTGGCACTTGATGCCAAGTGGGTAGATGAGGAATTCTTCTTAGAGTATCCTCAAGTTCTATAGTTGTATCAAGAAGCTTTTCGGTTGAGGACAACTGTTTAGAAGCCGAGGGGATGTCACTATTTGGGACTTCTCCTAAGAAAATAAAAAGTAATCTTTATTAGAATTGACTTCGGTCAAAGAATGGTGAAGTTGGTTAACCAGGAATAAGTTTTATTGTTTTTACTTTTGCCTTGCATCAGTAAAAAGAGAACTGTGGGGACGCCCACAAGGGACTAGAAATAGTCCAAGAACTAGGAATGCATGCATTTCGCTAACCTCTAATGGCTTAAAGTGTTGGAATTTGTTTATGCAATGTGTAGGACCCAAGAGAGTGCAAAAAGGACCCAAGATTGGGGAGAAAAGTACAAAAAGCAGGTCCTACAAGGCTCTCAAGCAAGGACAAGGGGGGCGCCTCTTTAAAAGAGGTCCCACAAGACTAGAAAGGCGCCTAAAGCCTCCAATTTAGGAAGAAGAGCCTGAAAGCTTGGCTTTTATGTAAAAGTAGCTTTTAGAAAGCAGACCCTAGCTTTTGCTAGGCCAAGTCTATAAAAGAAAGGCCCCAGGCCTCCAAGATGTATTCAGAATTGTACTCAGTTCTCTGCTCTTTAAAGAGCCAGTTGTACAAAGATTAATGCTCTTTCAAGAGCCAATTATACAAAGATTATTCTATTGCAATAAAGACCCTCGGGGGGTTCCAACCCTATTTCTGGACCCTAGTGTTGTGTGTTGCTCCTTATCTCTCCCAGCACTCTATCTTGTTGGCGATTCGATTTCTACAATTTCAACACGTTTCCCGAGGAGTGTACAACACCAGGCATCTTGCCCCAGGTACTACGATTTGCTTCAGAAGAGTCCCGCATTGATTGCAAACTGTCTCACGATGCCAAAGTGAATTGTGATTTCATCCATTTTGGGTTACATATAACATACGCCACAACAGAACAAATGTGAGCTTCCCTGTATGGCTGCTTCTATTAGCACAAGACCAGCTCCAAGGAGCATCACAATTGTATGGTTTTTTCATGGTTTGTGTGGGCAAGGACCCATACAACTTGCATAGACTCGGGCTCTATTTCGATGGGCCTCAGTGGAGTCCTGACCAACGGCTTACATCACCATGCACGATGTCCGGATCCACAACATGAGAAGAAAAAGGACGAACATTGGTGGAATTTTCAGAACAAGCACGAGGTAGAAGAGTCTGAATAAAAAATGACAGAGGAAAAGTTGGGTTTCTTGGATCAAGACGAGGACCAAGAACCTGACGGTCTAGTCGAGAAGGAAGAAGTAGAAGTAGAAGAAGATGGCATATAGAAGGATGATGTAGAGTCAATGGAACATGGAGGATTCAATGTGGGTGGATTTGGAGAGTTTGTGCTCACAAGCCTTTTAAATTTGGACTAAGTGGCCATGGCATATTATGTTTTCCCTAAGGTGCCAATACGTCAACAATCCCTTAATTGCTCCAACATATCCTCATTTATTAACCTGTACATGTAAACTTAACAAAGACAATGGCAGTTAAGATAAACAAGCGCCATTTCAGTCCAAAGATTAAGTCTCCTTGTACTATCTGTTGCGAATTTGAGCAGAAACATTGTTATACACATGGCTTGCCCTCCTTTCCCCTTCAGAAAAACAATTCGTTTGAATCACGTGAGCAATGTGATTTGTCATTATTTGAGATGCATGTGTGTTTATCTTGCTGTTCTTCCAAAGTTCCTTGTGAGGCTGAGTAACTCAAATGTAACGTGTCCCTTATTTCTCTGTTGCCAGGCGGCTTTAAGCAATACATAATGAAGAATGAAGTCATAGGGAATGTTCCCTCAGGAAACCTAAAACTTACACAGCAATGTTACATGGCCATATTTCTGAAGTGCATTGCTAGAGATTTGAAAAAGGGTGAGAAGGACCTGAATACCTGCTAGAAACTCAACGCTGAGACAGAGAATGGCAGAACCTCTTCAAACTTCATTGAATCGTATGCAATCTCTCTTTTGAAAATTGGTCATAAACAATGTATATTTCCTCCCCATAATGTAGGTCTGCCTTGCGGAAGAATAAAGCATGACATATCCCAAGTGAGACACAAAGCATCCTTAAAACTATAAAATGAAGGAGATGTCTCATTTTCAGACAAAAATATGATATTACTTGCGTTGTAACAATCTGTGCATATTGTACACATTTGGTGAAATAAAGCATGTGTGCCTTTAGTGTGTTGAGGAGCCCAAAATCTGTGGCTCACAAATGAGCTTCCTTTCTCCTCATATGAACTGGGTCACAAGACCAAATGTAGAATTGGCACATGCCCTTCCCCCTTCATACGTGAGCTCAAGATTCCTAGTACTCCTGAAATGTCATTACTCGGGTTGTCACCAACCACAAACTCATAAACCTTCTCGTTTACCTCTACCAAAGCAGTTGCAGCCTTTTTCTTTGCCCCTGCATGTTTTCTCAGCTCCTCTATTCTATAAGCATCATCCCACCTGCCAGTACCTGCATAGATGTTTGCCATTAGGACATATGAGGCAGCAGATTCTGGATCCATCTTGACAACCTGCTGAAAGCATCTCAGTCCTAGTTCTGCTTCCCCGTAAGTTCTGCAGGCACTGAGCAAAGCTGTCCAGATTTCTCCAGACGGAGAACATTGCATAAAGTCAAGGAAGTTTTCTGCCTCATACAAAAGGCCTGATCGTGAAAGAAGACCAACCATGCAAGTATAGTGATCTGTAGTCGGTGCAATGCCATATTCTTCTCTCATCATCTTGAAGTACTCCCGGCCTTTAGATACTAGGTTGGTATGGCTGCATGCATTCAGAAGACATGTAAATGTGATAGCATCTGGCTTCACACCCTGTTCTTGCATGTCCTCAAAACAGTGTACAGCCATGTCAACCTCATGGTTCATGCCATATCCTTTTATCAGTGCATTCCATGATGCAACATCTTGAACTGGCAGGTCATCAAAGACTTCTTGTGCCTCTAAAAGCGAGCCAGATTTGAAATACATGTCAACTAAAGTGTTGCCAACAAGAAGATCTCTTTCAAATCCCTTTTGCACGATCTCAGCATGTACTTCTCTTCCCTTGCATATGGCTCCTGCGCTGGAACAAGCTTTCAAACCACAAACAAATGTGACAACATTTGGAAGGACACCCTCCACTTGCATCTGTTCAAAACATACAAGTGCTTCCTGCCCCATCGCATGTCCAGCATATCCTGCAATTAGTGCTGTCCATGCCACAACATCTTGGACTGGCAATTTGTCAAAGACTTCCTCTGCCTCTGAAAGTGAACCGCATGTGGCATATATGTCAACTAAAGTGTTGCTGACAAAAAGATCTCTTTCAAATCCCTTTTGTGCAATCTCAGCATGTAATTGTCGGCCCTTTCCTATGGCACCTAAACTGCCACAAGCTCTCAAGGCGCAAACAAACAAAACAGCATCCGGAGAGACACCTTCCAGCTGCATGATTTCAAAACATGTTAAAACTTCCTGAAGAGGTCCATGTTCAGTATACCCTGCTATTAGAGCACCCCACGATACACGGTCTCTAACTGGCAAATTGGCGATGATTGCCCGTGCATCTGTAAGTGAGCCACACTTGGCATACATATCAACCAAAGTGTTGCCCATAATTTTCTCTCTTTCATATCCCTTTTTCACAACCTCCATGTGTATTTCTCGGCCCTTGTCTCTGGCTCTTATGTTCCCACAAGCTTTCAAGACACATGCAAAGGTGACGTCTTTAGGAGAGAAGCCCTGCAGCTGCATTTGTTTAAAACATTCCAGTGCCTCCTGACCAGGTCCATATTCAGCATATCCTGAAATAAGTGCATCCCACACCACAACATTTCGAATTGAAAGCTTGTCAAAGACTTCCTGTGCCTCTAAAGTTGAGCCACATTTACCATACATGTCGACCAAACTGCTGCCAACAAAAAGATCTCTTTCGAATCCCTTCTGTGCAATCTCAGCATGTACACCTCGGCCCTTGCCTATCGCTCCTATGCTGCCACAAGCTTTCAAGATACAAATAAAGGTGACAGCATTGGGAAATATGCCCTCCAGTTGCATTTGTTCATAACATTTCAGCGCCTCCTGACCAAGCCCATATTCAGCATAACCTGCAATTAGTGTGGCCCATGACACAATATCACGGACTGGCAACTTAGCAAGGACTTCCCTTGCTTTCAAAAGAGCGCAACACTTGGCATACATGTCAATCAAAGCGTTGCCAACAAAAAGGTCTCTTTCTAAACCCATATGTGCTATCTCAGCATGTACTGCTCGACCCTTGCCTATGTGTCCTATACTGCCACAAGCTTTCAAGCCACAAACGTACGTGACAGCATCTGGAGAGATGCCATGCAGCTGCATCTCTTCCAAACATTTCAAAGCTTCTTGACCAGGTCCATGTTCAGCGTATCCTGCAATTAGTGCAGCCCATGACACAACATCACGATCCAGGAGCTTATCGAAGACTTTCCGTGCTTCTGCAAGGGAATCGCATTTGGCATACATGTCGACTAAAGTGCTGCCAACAAAACGATCTCGCTCAAATCCCTTGTGTACAATCTCACCATGGATGACTCGGCCTCTTTCCACATCTTTCAGCCTGACACAGCCTTTTAGTACGGCCATAAGCGTATACCTGCTGGCAGGTACACCA
This sequence comes from Dipteris shenzhenensis, assembly GCF_047967505.1. NCBI lineage: Eukaryota > Viridiplantae > Streptophyta > Polypodiopsida > Gleicheniales > Dipteridaceae > Dipteris > Dipteris shenzhenensis. Next base: position 34,254,877 of record NC_141597.1, on the reverse strand, counting down.
TCCTCTTGCATTTTTTGGTACAAGTTAAGAGCATGCAGCGTTTGCCCAGATTGGACGTAACCTAATACGAGGGAAGTCCATGAGTGCTCATTCCGATGAACCAACCTGTTGAAAACCTGCTGGGCATCAGACACGCTTCCACATTCCACAAACATTGGCACAATGTGGTTCCCGACAGCTTCATGAGCTTCCAGCCCATTAGTGAAAATGTGCGAGTGCACACGCCTGGCGTACGCTACATCCTTCGTTTTCCTGCACTTCTGCAAGATGCAGATAAAGTTCTCAACTGAGGGAAGCTCGGCCAACCTCCAAAATAATGAGTGTTCCTTTAAGCTCGACATTGCCCGACCACTGCATGTTGAGCATCAGACCTAAAGCTGGCGCACATGCTACCAGACAGGGCTCGCTTCTCTGCCAAGCACGTAATCTCCACAGTTTGAGCACCTCTGCTTTTGCTGTGGATGCCAACCAGGTGCTGTGCCCTGTTGGTTGCGTAGCTTTCCACCTAAGCGTGATTTGTGTCCATTAGTAATTTCATGCCTAAATGGTTTGCACGAAATCAGCGATTGAATACTAGTTTAAGTAGCATCCCTACCGCTAAGGCAATTTTTGTAACTTACTTTGTTTTCTCTGTTGCCCCAGCCCTGAGAGAGATTATTGAAGTTGCTCAAGACTTGAATTTGAGAAGACAATGTCCAGCTGGTGTGTCCAGTTGGCAAACCTGAATTCGAACATCGTGAGGTACTTTGAAAAAGGAGAACAGCAGGATCATGGATTAAGTGTGTGTGTTGCAACGGGAAACCAGTTGGCAGACCAGAAAACTCGAATCCTGGCGGATTAATGTTCCATTTCTTGTGTGCAAGGAAATTCGGTGGGGAAGGTGGTGGGCAGGGGATAGCAAGCGGGCGCCTCATCCTGAGATGAGAGGTTTGCTGCAAAGACAAGATGAAATTGCCTGCGTAAAATAGACGATACGTCTCGAGTCTGGATTCTCTCTTGGTCACCTCTTCTGCGTGCGCTATTGGCACTTTCAGTTTCCATACAACTCAAAACAAAAACGAACAAGATGAATGATACTCAATCATTCATAAGGAAAGAACGGAAGAGGACATAAAGAAGAGCGAGAGAGAGAAGGGGGGGGGTGGGAGAAAAGGTGGAGATCGTGTGTAAGAAGACTTGAGGAGATAAAGAAGGGAAGAGAGAGAGAGAGAAAGAGAGAGAGAGAGAGCGAGAGCGAGAGCGAGAGTCAACCACTTTAAAGTCTCCATTCAAGTCCAATGAAAAGAGCCAATAGGAAAAATGCACTTCCAAAAATTCAAGAAATGCCTAATTTCTGCTATCCTAAGGGCAGACCAAAAAGAACCTATTCGAGTTAGGAGCTAGAATCCCAATTAGAGGATGAACCAACTGAGGATTTGGTTATCACTTTTAATGAGTCAAACCGGACCCTTCATTTCTTAGAGAAGTTCCACCAACATTAGGACACCACATACATTGGAATGAAGAAAGTATATGACGAATGTAAGACACTCACATAGGATAACAACATTTTGTAGCATCACATTGATTGCCTCAAGGTAGATTTTGATCTTTTTAAAGATGAGGAACAAAAGGAAGATTAGAAAGATGCTTTGGAGAATTAGTTCAAGAGTACACACATAAGACTTTTGGAGAAATCCATTCACGAGCACAAAGAGAAACTATAGCAGAAAGATAAAATGGAGGCCTAAGATTCAGAAAAACATTTCAATTGAGTTTGAGTAGCTAGCTACATAGAATGGAAATTGAGGATATCATGCTAAAGGAGTAGCTAGCAGCCCGTGGATGAAAAATTAAAGTCCATGATTGGGGATGAATTTGAGATTGTAGGGACATTTATGTTGGATGTGGATTTGCTAGATTTAAAGGCAAAGGTGACAAATTATATGATAGGCCTTTGGTCCTAGATCTAGAATAGGTTGCTTCATCTTGAGAGAGAACCCTTGTAGGAGTGGGAGAAAAATAAAGAGTATCTCCAATTTGTAATTGTAGAAGTAGGTGTAAGAGTTATAGAAGGATATTTATCCACTTAAATCAAAACTTCGGTAGTGAGAGTTCAAGGATGGCAGATTCAATCCTAGAGGAGGATGTACATCACAAGATATGAGGACCAAGAAATCTCCTTCAGCAAGACTTGTTTCCCCAATGAAAATCAATTCAACCATGTCACTGGATGATCAGTTGCATTTTTTATCCTTTGCCACCAAGGCTAGAGAGATAACCCGCAAAATGGACACATAGGAAACATCCCAAACTACAGACAAAGATGCCAAAGAAGCTTTAATCATGGCATCCAATGCCATTGTGCCAAATGAAGTTAAGGTAATTCATGAGGGAATGGAAATACAAGATGAGATAAGGGAGCCACTAGATGTTCTGGTTAACAGAATCAGGGCAAAAACTAGGTCCATTTGCCTATTCATGATAAAACCACGGAGATAGAGCAGAAACCAATTGTAAAATCGGTGGACCATGCCTATTCTAACATGCAAATGGAGGAAGCCTCCAAATTCAATGAAGGCTCCAAAATCCTTTTAAATCTCTTCAATTTACTTAGTTTGTATTATTTGATTTTGTAAGTTCGGCATATTTTTTGGAAAATTTTCTATTGCAGACAGATGTGTATGGAAATTGTGAGTAATTTGGTATTGCATCCAGCTCTATTTGCAATTAACCACACAAATCTTGGACTAGTGAGATGTTGACCAGAAAGGGGGTCATCTATATTCTAGAGTAGGAGAAGAAATTTGTTGATCAAGCTCTCATTGGTTTAGCTCAGCAATGGTGTGAAGGAGGAGCAATCAAAAGCCTAAGGTTTACAAGGGAGCTCGTGATCCAAAGGGAGAATTTGAGTATCATATGAATGCACTTGTAGAAAATTCCCACAGGTGTGGTATAAAGGAGGAGCAATTTTCTGCCCACATGAATTGAGGGAGACAACCCTATTATTACAAACTAGAAGAGATTTAAATACTTGATGTCGAAGAATTAGCAGTACAAAAAATTTGGACTGAAAAAGGGGCCCTTTGGAAAATTACTAAAATATTAGAGGCTTGGATAAGGGAATAAGGTATCCATGAAGGAGATTATGCCATGTGGACTTCTATGTAAGAGAGGCTCCCCAAATCTAGGGAAAATTTTAGTTTTAAAAAAAAATACCCCAAACAAAGTCATTGGTGCTTCACAAAAAAAAAAAATCTTTGGCAGGCCTACCCTAACCATGTCATGCCTCCTTGTTTTTCTCCCATGGCAAACTATCCCCTAGCTAGAACTATGCTCACGTTTTCCATTTGGTTCAACCATTTGGCCCAAACTTTGACTTCCTAACCAGCTATCTCCCTATTCTCTCTCTTCAAAAACGTTTCAAACATTCATTCCCGCCACTTTCTAGCAGCTGGTTTCAAGATATCTTCATTCCACTCTTGATTAGTCATTCTCTCTCCTCTTTGCTCATGTTTTTCTTCCACATTCGAAAATCTCTCAAAGAAACTTCTGCCCAAGCTCTGTTCATCCCTCTTCTCTTCCATTCATTCTCTACTTATTTCACTCTCTCTTAGAAACCAAAGTTGCGACCTAAATCTGCTTGGAAGGAGTGAGAAAAACAAGTGTTCTCTCATTTTCGATTCTTTCCCTACCTTTTTGGAGTATAGAGAGTCAAACTCATGAAGTTACGACCTAAAACTACTTGGAAGGGGTGAGAAAAACAAGTGTTCTATCATTTTCGGCTCTTTCTCTACCTTTTTGGAGTATAAAGAGTCAACTCCAAAAGAAAGAACACATACTTTCCAAGTAATTAAGTGATTTGGCCTTGAAATTGTGTTTGTATTAAGTAAATACATTTTTGTATCACACTTTATCTATCTATATGTTTGTTACAAGAGATAGGGAAGAGGGAGAGATTGAGGTAGATGATATTTAAAACTACAAGACGATTTTTGACATTTTTTCTTCACTAGTATCGGAGGGAGAGAGAGAGAGAGAGAGAGAGATTATTTCGAATTGCTGTGTTTATTTCTATTTGAGGGGATGAGTGAGGGAGAGAGACATAAAATAGTCATTTATTTCTTCATTAGTATAGGAGGGATAGATAGAAGAAGGGGGGAGAGAGAGAGAGAGAGAGAGAGATTATATTTGAGACTTCTATGTTTTTTAATCTGTTTGAGGGGATGAGTGAGGGAGAGAGATAGAAAATAGTCATTTGTTTCTTTGCTAGTATAGGAGGGGTAGATAGAGGAAGGAAAAAGAGAGAGAGATTATATTTTGAACTGCTATGTTTTCTTTCATTGAGGGGATGATTAAGGGAGAGAGACAGAGATTGTATTTCAAACTGCTAGGTTTTAGAAGTATCTGAGAAAGAAGGAAGAAAAAGAGATCCTAATCAAAGAGCTTTGGGAGGGAGAGAGAGAGTGATATGATATTGATAATGTTTTCTTTGTTTGTGAAGAAACAGAGCCGGAAGAGAGCATATCGTAAACTAAGTATTTCAAAAAAATTTGATGTTTGTGTGTGTGAGGGGTACCTTGGAAGATAGAGTGAGAGAGAGAGAAGTATTCTATGTTTTTTGTAATAATATATTTTTGTTTTTTGTGAGAGGTTTAGTTAAAGGAGAGAGGGAAGGAGGGGGAGGCACAGAGAGAGAGAGAGAGAGAGAGAGAGAGAGAGAGAGAGAGAGAGAGAGAGACTTGCAAAGAGAAAGAGAGAATAGAAGACATAAATTTAGAGGGTCTATGGAAGTAGAAAGAGCTAATTTCAATCATATGGTATAGGGGTAGAAACTATGGAAGTAGAAAATGATAGATATAGAAGTAGTTTACAGTTTGTTGTATTAAAGAATGTTAAGGATGAGCATGGGGAATGGATTCCTCAGCTCTACAGGAAATATTTTTGGATTACAATGCAACCCACTAATCGTGGGTGCTACAAAGTGGGTCGGAAGGATGCAATGGACATCTCCAAACATTGGAAGGGAAGGATCTTCGATTTTAAAATTTCTCCTGGCAGTAACATAGTGACACAAGTATATATTTAGCATGTCTTTACCCATGCAAACATATACGTGCATCCAAATGCAGGACTTCCATATCGTAGGCCCAATTGTAATGTTTTTCAAAGTGTACTAGTACTTCATTTGCTTTTTAGAGTATTTGCATTTATTTTGGGACTTTAACACAACTGTCTTATGCCTTGTATTTGTTTTACAGACTTATATCCATCTACTTACAAAGAGTGGGAGCCTACATCATGCATAACTGGGGTGTTGCATGTCCTCCATGTTGAGATCGGGAGTCTTTAGTATGAAGGTTGCACACCATCAGAATTAAAAAGGAAGGGATTTTCTTCTATGACTCAATGTTCATTGTGCCAGATGAAGAAGGACAGTATGGTAGATTAGAATCTCTTCCCTTGCCCTCTTTTGATAGTCCAGAATGGCCGCTTCCAAGCATGGAGATAAGTGTATCATATAGAAATAGAATGTTTAATGATGTGAGAAATGCTATGAAGCCAACTACTGGTGGAAGAAATGTTAGGTTGAGCTAGTTTCTTCCATTTCCATGCTTTTTTGATTTCTTTGCAAGTTGTAGGCAATTAAGGAAAATAAAGACTACTTACACTTGCAAGAGCTTAGAAATGGACTGGCTGTCTGAGCTATTTGACAATGGATGGACAACAAGAACATGTCGTGTTGAAGATTTAGTACAATGTTGATTGAACACTTTAGATGTGACATTTCGGTGAGCAAATCTTACAATTCTTGTTTGTATAAAAAACGATCAGGATACTATGTATTAACAGATCCCAAATTTTGCAGGTATTTCATTGGAAGGCAAAATCTCTATATGACTTTCACATATAGAATGTTTAGATGGAAGAACTTGCAATGGGAAGCAATGGAAGTCATAATCCTGTTGTCGAGGTATCAATTTATCGGCAAGGACATCCTGATCTAATGTTGGAATTGGAAGAGGAGTGGACCATGCGATTTATCAAGGAAGAATTGCAGTTGGCAACAACAAGCCCTCCCCAAGACTATAATTTTAGACTTGATAATCACAAAGTTAGATATAGGGATGAGACAAGTATCCTTTGTAAGAATTGCTACCCCCCCCCCCCCATATTCTAGAGATAGTAGAGACATGATGGCAAGTATTTCATAATATCCAATTTCTTGGATCCTTAGTGCTTCAACAATGCACTTGGCAATGAGGCATTGTTACATGTATGAACAGAAATCATAAATAATACAAACTGTTGTTTCATTTATTGTTAAGATTTTATTTATTAAGTTTGCTTCTCTAGATTGATGGCTCTCTATGGTCTATGAATGATAAAGCGATAAATATTTGTAATTTTAAATCTGTGTGGATATTTGTATATCTGTATTATGCAAGAGAGAGAGTGTGTGAGAGTTAAGATTGCATTTATTCATTTGCACCACTAAGTTGAGAAAGAGAAAAAGAAGAAAGTTATTAAGGTCTTTTAGAGACTATGAGATTGAAAAAAAACCTAGATACAACTGATCCAATGGGTGGAGTCGCTAACAAAATACAAAAAGTGTATATGTAAAATCAATGTCCATGACATATAGCTAAGGGCAACAAGGCAACAAGATGATCATCGGGTGTCAAAGAGAGAGAGAGAGAGAGAGAGAGAGAGAGAGAGAGAGAGAGAGAGAGAGAGAGAGAGAGAGATAGAGAGAGAGAGAGAGAGAGAGAGAGAGAGCAAAAATGGACACAAAGGGAGGGAAAGAGATAGAGGGAGAGAGAGAGCACAAATCCCAGAGGTTGGGGGGGATAGGGCAAGCAGACCAAGAGAAGGCGAAGCAGAAGGAAGGCTAGCCATGTTTGACAACATCAGAGATGAGGGAGGGGTGCTGAGACCAAGAGAAAGGTTTGATGGGGTAAGAGGAGCACCAAGCGGAAGCAACACGGGAACTATGGCGGGAAGCAGAGAAGAGGGTGAGTTTGGGAGGATGCAGGGGATGAACAGAAGAAGGTAGAGAAGAAGATGAAGAAGCTTTGATTCGAAGATAGAAGATGATGATGAAGAAGAAGAGGAAAATGGCTGCAGAACAAGGCACTTGAATTGCAAGAGTTATCTCCCACCACTCCATCTCTGTTTCTTCTTCTTCTTCTTCTTTCATAGCAAGCTCCAAGCTTTATCAACATTCTATCATCCAAAGCTCTCAAACTTATGGCACCTCTGCAATCACGGACAATCACCCAACTCTAATAGTTAGACACAAGGGCTATGCAAAGAGGATGAGAGTGAGCGAGAGAGAGAGAGAGGGAGATAGCTAAGGGCAACAAGAGAGAGAGAGAGAGAGAGAGAGAGAGAGAGAGAGAGAGAAACACTTTCCAAAGAAAAAACAATAAATATAAAAATATTGTAATTAAGAGCATTTTTAAGGGCAAGGCCCGTTTATAAAGTACACTTCAAGGGTCATTTTCACATTTTCAGTTTCCCACTCTTGAGTAACCTTGCATTCCACAGCCTCCTCTTTCATCTTCCTGAGCATCCTCCTACACTCATGGCTTCCCCTAGAGAGGCTTTTGACCAGTGGATTTCATCCATTGACTCCCATGCCTCTGCAGATCAGGTTTATCCTATCTTCTGCAAGGCATTCCATCTTGAGTCACACTTGAGAACTCTCTTCTTGTTGATAATTCCTCTCTTCATTTTTTTGATAGACTTATCCATGGGCAATCTGTCACGATTGCTAAGTCCCCTCACCAAGCATTTCATTGGATATTTTGAGCTCTTTTGACCAGATTGCTAACTTCAAGAATACACTAGGTAGGGCCATGGATAATGTCCTAATCTCTCTCCGTGAGTACGCTATTCCCATCGGGGATGATTCATCTTCCCCAATTCATTTGATCGAGAGAGATGCAACCCTTACCGTTCTCCTTGCAACTAGCAAGTTTGATGAGGATGTTGGCGAGCAACTCGAGGGTCCTGCATCCACAAGTGGTGGAGCAGGTCCATCAACAAGTGGTGGAGGAGATGACCTAAACCTAGACTTGGAGCCTAAGGAGCATACTATTAGCCTACTTGAGGAGCAAGTTGAAAGAGAGGTCATCTTATCTTCATATCCGACTCATGCATATCCATCCTCTACCTATAATCCAGATGAGGTAGCAACTAAGCCACACCTTGCTTCAGTTGATCCAATTAGGATTGAGGGTGAGGAATACCTTACCGTATTGGAAGTGATGGAAGAAACCGGTCTCCGAGAGGATGAGGTGCTATGTCAGCTCTCGAATGACACCTTTGATGATGTCATTGACTTTGATGCTCTAGTCAATCCACCAATTGATGAGATTGCACGCTTTGATGACTCTAGCCTCATCGATCAAATAACACAGAAGGCAATCGAGGATGCCGCACCAGAGTACGACATGCCCGATGATTAGTTCATGAATTTGCATAGGGAATTGTTTGGGGAGAGAGATGAAGAAGCTAGCACCTCAAGCCAACATGAAGTATAAGACCAGCCACAAAAGGGAGTCCAGTTGGACACTATAGTTGACGCACTCTGTAATGAGGCAGAAAAGGTATGTAGCTTTGCCAGCTTCATCAGTGTTCCATTTTAGCAAAAAAAATCATTGCTTTGTCTTCAACTGGTAGGGAATAAAAAATAGGGTTTAGGGTTTAGAGTACAAAACCCGACCAAATTTTATGATTTTAAACCCAAGATATCCTACCACTGCCACTTGCCCCTACCACTCCATTTTTGGAAACAATTAGGGATATGGTTTTGTAATTTAGAAAAATAATATTAAAAAAAAAGCAAATTTGGAGGGCCATTGAGACCCTAGCAACCATGTGCATCATTTGCATGCAAAAAGACCCCTTGAAAGCCCTAAATCTGACATCATGCGACCAGAGCCCAATTTCTGTATGAAAACGATGCACATGGTTGCTAGGGCCTCATGGCCTCCCAAATTTGATTAAGGGAATAAAAAATAGGGTTAAGGGTACAAAACCCAACCAAATTTTATGATTTTAAACCCAGGACATTCTGCCACTGCCACTCCATTTGTGGAAAAAATTAGGGCTATGGTTTTGAAACATAGGGAAAATAACAGGTTTAGGTTTTTTATTTAGGCCATATGGAATACAATTAGTTTTAGGGAATAAAAAATAGGGTTTAGGATTTAGAGTACAAAACCCAACAAAATTTTATGATTTTAGATCTAGGACATCCTGCCAATGCCACTTGCCCCTGACACATGCCCCTTCCACTTGCCCTTGCCATCCATTTGTGGAATCAATTAGGGTTATGGTTTTTCATAGATGAAAAATAATATCTTAAAAAAATCATATTTGGGAGGCCACTGAGACCCTAGCAACCATGTGCATCAATTTTATACCAAAAAAGCCCTTGCAAGCCCAAAATACAACATCGTGCGACTAGAGCCCAGTTTCTGCAAGCCCAAAATTCGACATTGTGCGACTAGAGCCCAGTTTCTGCACAAACTGGGCTCTAGTCGCACGATGTCGGATTTTGTGCTTGCAAGGTTTTTTTTGGCATAAAATTGATGCACATGGTTGCTAGGGTCTCAGTGGCCTCCCAAATATGATTTTTTAAAGATATTATTTTTCATCTGTGAAAAACCCTTATTCTTATTAATTCCTAAAAAATGATGTTCTATTATAATCTTTGGGTTTTGATGTGATATGTTGGTTGCAGGATATCTTATGGGTTGATGAGTATACCAGATGCAAGGGTGGAACCAGAGGGTCTTCTGGTGGGGGGATGGCTTTGATCGGCGGCCACTACATCAATAGAGGGGCTCAACACATTTTGGTGTTCCATCGACAATTATCGTTAGATGGAAAGATGAATATCATGAAGTTCAGGGTCCTCAGTCAGATGGCGAAGATGAGGCCCATCTGCCCTATTGCAGATCGTGTTGTTTTGGTTAGGCGTAGTGTAGCTTTATTTTTGTTCTCGGACACACAATCTAGTCCTCTCCATAGTATCATAGCTATTGCAGGGCTAGCTAGCATTACAGATCCCCAAGCTATAGAGAATGAAATTGTGCAACCCTCTCTGCTTTAGCAAGCAAAAAAGGGATCTGAGCCAAGCAGGAACAATCATAGACTAGAGTAGCTTATGTGTTGTTATGGATAAAATTGTCTAAGGAAAAAGGCATTAATATGTATGTGTGTTTGTATATGTGGCAATAGTATAATAAAATATGGTGTGCATAGGGCCCAAGGTTGAGGTGGCAGGGCATGACCATGTGCCACCCTTCCATGTAAGAGGACCCATAAGGTGTGTTGTACATAATCCATAATAGTAATATTATAAAATGCAAGGTGGCATGGCTCCTCCATGTGCCACCCCTCCACCTAGGCTGCATATAGTGAGATATGGCTCAAAGTCCATGGGAGAAGCAATATAAAATAGGTGGAGATAGATATTATATTGAGTTATTCCCTCCATATGAATAGGCCCATGTGGGGGAGGTATAAAAGGACCAAGAGAGCTAGTTAAATAATGGGGAAAGTAGGATGAGGTGGCAAGATTCCTTGTGCCAACCCTCCACTTGTCCTCCTCGAGGTTTGAACATATTATAAAATTGGAAAGAGACCAAGGGAGTATCATAGACTTGAGATATGGGGCTTGATTTATGTGGAAAATTGAGGCAAAGGGTTGTCGCACACAATTGAGAGTGCGTCACTGCTAGCCCACATGGGAGACTTTTCCACACACACCATGCATGTGGGAGGATGCATTTATTGGGAGAGACCCCCTCTTTTGGCTATAAAAGGAGGGGGCTATTCCTTGATGAGACACGCTCATTCTTGTAAAGCCACCTAGCTAGTACTTTGATTTCCTCCTTCTCTTTCTTCCAAATAAAGCATGGTCCTCTTTCCTTGATGTCTCCATCTTTACATTCCTCCTCCAATCATGTACATGCTTCTCTTCCCCCTCTCCCTTTCCCCTTGTGCCATAGTCTCCCTTTTCCTTCCCTCCACTTCTAATTCCTTGTTCACCCCTATGACATCCCTTCGCCCTCGTGATCTCCTTTTCTCTATGGCCTTTGAGCGTCGCCATACTTAGTCTCTAGCCTTTGGTCTCGGTTTCTTTTCCGGCTAAAAGTTTTGGTGTGGCTGTTGGGATACGAATCTCCACGGCTGGTGGCGAATCTTCTATTCGTACGGGTTACATCAACAAAACTATACCATCTGTGCTCTTTCTAAGCTACTGCACGTGCCTTCGAATCATGCGTCTCCTGGCGCGACAGTTCTCTGGACTGTTGTGACTTCTGGTTGTGGACAGTTTTCTGCCAGTTCTCTGGACTGCTGCGACTTCTGGTTGCGAACAGTTTTCTGCGCTCACCTGCGTGACAGTTCTCTGGACTTCTGCGACTTCTGGTTGCGGACAGTTTTCTGGACTGCTCTGGTCGCGGACTGTTTCCTGAGCCCCTGCAAAAGAGTAACAGCAGATCCCGCGCCCCCCTATCTCCTCTTCTTCTTCTTCTCTTTCTCTTTCTCTTCTCCTTCTCCTCTCCCCTCCTCTCTTTTTATTAAAGAGTAGGATTGGAACCCAAGACCTCCCCCTTCACAAAAGAAAGTCTTATCATTGGGCCAACAAGTTGGAAGTGGTAAAAATGTAATGATTTTTGTTCATATATTGAAATCGCGGGAGCTGTAACTCTCTAACCGTAAGGAGTCTGCTCTTGCTGTAAAAAGCAAAAATATTTCATTTTATGTGCTCTATCCACATCTCTTACTAGATCGCCAATTCAGAACTTCTACAAGCTCACTTCACGGACACACGCCTCACGAGAAGGGTGGACATTTATGTCACTTCTCGATGCGTTTAAGGAATTGGTGCCTGTTCCTCCGCACCTTACGGCTACCAATGCACAAGATGTCTTCCTTGATCTTCATGTCGACCTTCAACGGCTGATTGTCCAGTGCATTATTGATGGTGATGACGGGTGGAATGACACACCGTGGATGATTCATGGTGACGAACTACTGATACGCTGGGAGGATTTTGACTTTACTTCTACTCATTGTGCGGTGATCGAACTACTTGCTGCTTCAGAGGTAATCAAAACGGTATCCTTCATCGAAGGGTGGGATGCTCCCCAAGCTTGGGGGGAGATTTGGCGCATCTGCTTGTTGATTCCTGTGGGAAAGCTCGTCCTGAATGGTTTATTCACAATCTCATTACAAAGGCTTCTAGGCCTTGGCTATGGTTGGTAATGTTTCGACCAAGGAATCCATTTGTACCTAATCAGCCTTTTGTGCCTCATTTCGAGCTTCAAATTGTAATTCTTTTTGGGCTTAAGATAAACTATCAACAAAGAATTGCAAGTTTATTTGGTGCTGAACGTTTGGCTCAAGTGTTGAATTCTCCCCACCCTCTCCTCCTACCTATCTTGGACTACCGAGAAACTTGGGATGTCCGAATTCTAGTCTTGGTGTGATGACATCTTGGATTCTTCAATTTGATGGAGCTTACAAACCTTCGACCAAGGCGGCTGGCATGGGTGTGAAGCTCACTTCACCGGGTGGTGAGGAGTATTGTTACAGCAAGTCTTCACCCGCAAGTACTTGCAATCAAGCTGAGTACTCGGTGCTCATTTTTGGGCTACAAAAGGCACAAGAACATCATGCCAAGCAATTGGAGGTGCAAGGAGATTCTCAAGTAGTGTGCGAACAAGTTAGTGGAAGGTGGAAGGTGCGGAGCAAAGGCTTGGTTCCACGACATCAACAAGCCTTGGAACTTTGCAACCAATTTGAAGAGGTAAAAATTCAGCATATCCCTCGAGCTCGAAATCTTGTTGCTGATTTCTTGGCACGTGAAGCTTGTATTTCAATCACGCATGACGCGAGTGGAAGCGCCACCCCAACAAAGTCGCAAGCCACGAAGGAGGGTGATCATTTGTAAGGAATGCAAAAGTTGTGGTCATCATGATACTAAGTGTTGGGCATACTTGATACGAGTTCACCGACTTTGGCGGATCATCAGGAGGGTTCTCAAGGACATTGCTCAAAAGAAGGATGCCAGACCGCACACCCCTTGAAGAAATAGCATGGCGACTACAAGAACTGGAAGAAGCTGAAGGTGATGTGCAAGCTCTCCAACTGCTGACATTTGTCATGGCATTCTTGTTTGCCTTGATGAACAACCTCATGCAACGCCGCGCCTTTAACCCTCGCGTGTAATGATCAATGTGATATCATGAGGGTTGGTCCTTTTAAGATTGTCTATGTGCTATTCTATGCTGAAGATTCTTCTCGTGTAATATTTCACACTACACCAGTCATACCCTACCCTGCCTATGTGTGCTTTTTTAATGTATCTTCACCCGATTTTCAATTCAAGCTTCCTCTTACTATTGTTCGTCCATAGATAAGCCCCTCTTTTCCATCTTCCAAGCATGGCTGACATTCCCGTGTTTTGTGGACGTGTAGAAGAAAATCCAAATGAGTATCTTGTGGCTTTCAAGCGCCGTTGTGTTTCTCTCAACTTTCTTACTGAAGACAGATGGCTATTGGTTCTTCCCACATTTCTAGAAGGTTTGGCTCAAGTGTGGTATGAGAAGCAAGCCGAAGATGTTCGCCAAAGCTGGCCAAGGTTGACAGCAGCAATGATTGAGTATTTCGACAAAGAAGAGGAGCCGGAGAATGTGTACCTGCAGGTGGCAAATTTGAAGCAGTCAGAAGGTGAGACGGCGCGTCGATATGTGGATTGAGTGGCCGTGCTCCTAGACCGTTTGATTGCCACACAGGAGGACAATGCCAGGTTTCGAGCTGGGATGACTCAGCATGTGCTGGGCTACCTTGTAACAGGAGCGAGTGATGAATTCCACCTCAAGCTTAAATGGGAGAATCCAGAAACTATGGTGCTAGCACATGAGATTGCTCAAAAGTTTGATAAAGTTCAGTCTGACCCCGCTTCAAAGAAGACGATTGTCCCTTCGCATCCCCCTCCATTCCTGCAACAACAACCTGGGGGGTCTAACTCAGGGGCATACCCCCACCCCTCATCAGGGATGTATCCACCGCCTCCACCTCAAATGTATGGTCCTCCCTTAGATGCTTACCCTCAACAAGGTGGATATCCTCATCCTCCGCCTCGAAGATTTCCCCAACCTCACCCACGAGCTCCCCTCCTCTCTACTCCCGTGGCCCCTCCAACTAAAGAGACCCCCCCTGCAATAGAACCTGGAGTCAATGACCTAGCAAAGGCCCTGAATGATCTTTGGCTTGAGATGGTGGGCATCAGAAATCAAGCCAACCGCCCTCCAAGAGATCGTGCTAATGTTGTATGCTACGAGTGCCACCAGAAGGGTCATTATCGCACAGAATGCCCCAATATTCCAAGGGTGAATCTTCTAAGTGAGTCGGGCACTGAGGATTCTGATGTGGAGATCCTTGATCTCGGGAAAAGAACTCGTGCTACCTCGGACCCCTCTCCAAACCGTGCCGGGCTGCCCCAGGAAGAAGGTGTCCTTCTGAGAGCCCTCAGATGCTGAGATGGCAGACCCACCAACAGAGAAGACTAAAAGATCTCGCAGGAGTAAGTGGTCACCCTCGGATTTTCCGATCGGCTCAGGGCAAGAGGACTATTCGGTCGTTCAGGACCTTGCTCATCGGTCTTTGAGCATCACACTCCCTCAACTAATAGCATTAAGCCCTAAGGTGAGACGTGAGCTGCAGCAAGGTCTCTCAACAAGGAAGAGCAAGAAGAAGGGAAAGGTACGAGAGGTATCTTCTATCTCTGAAGAAATTGATCGGCACCCACACACAGTAGATGTCATCATAGATAATTGCCGTGTCAAAAATGTGTGTGTTGATGGGGGAGCTGCATGTAATATCATGGTGCCCCGCATCATGAAGAAATTAAATTTGAAATGTACAAGGCGTTCCTCCACTCGCATCAAGGTAGCAGATGGTCGACGACTCACCACCATGGGAGTCATTGAGGATTTGCCCATCACTGTCAACGGGTTGACCACCACTGTCAATTTCTATGTAGTGGACATTGAAGATACAGGCAGAAGTTACCCAGCCATACTGGAGAGACCATGGTTGAGAAAAAGTGATGCAGTCAGCTATTGGAAGACAGTACACATGTCTTTTGGTGCTTCCAAGGAGAAAATCCCTGTGCAACCTGGTGCCATGGAATCGGAAGAAGAAGAGGAGCATGACAGTGATACTATCTCATCTTCAGTGTCTGAGTCCATGGAAGAATCAGACGGGGGGGACGAATTCTCAGAGGAGGAAGTTTACATGATGGGGGTGTGTCCGACCCTGCCACCTGCAGAAAAGATAACAGCTAGTCCTCAACAGCTCGAATCAATGCTTTCTCCAGACCTCACTCCAGGTGAGAAAGATGAGTTTCTTGAAATGTTCAAAGATTTCCCTGACCTCTTTGCAACTAGCTACCACCACCTTCGCCATGTGACTGCCATAGAGCACAAGATAGAGCTGAAGCCTGATGCAAAGCCTGTGGCTCAGAAGTATCGGAGATTAGGGCCCCTGCAGACCGACGCTTTGCGCTCAGAGTTGCAGAAGCTTGTAGAGGCTGGGTTTATTGTTCCGGTTCACAATACTGAATGGGTTTCACCAGTGGTAGTCATCCCAAAGAAAAACAACAAGTGGCGGGTCTGCATCGACTATAAGAAGCTCAATGCTGCCACCAAGAGGGATCATCATCCTCTACCCTTTCAAGACCTCATTCTTGAGAAGGTAAGTGGTCATGAGATGTATACTTTCTGTGATGGTTACTTTGGGTTTTATCAAATCAGAATTGCCGAGGAAGATGTTCTTAAAACCACATTTGCCACACCCTGGGGGACATTTGCATTCAAAGTAATGCCATTTGGCCTCACCAATGCTCCTACCACCTTTCAAAGATTTATGCAGATGGTGTTTGCTCCTTATTTGGGGGATTTCTTGGAGGTGTTTTTAGATGATTTTTGTATATTCTCATCACGTAAGGAGCACATCATGAAGGTTAGATTGGCCTTCCAAAGGGTCAATGATGCAAATGGCAGTCTCAACCCTGAGAAATGCACCATTGGAGCCACTCAAGGGAGGTTATTGGGACATGTTGTCTCATCCGAGGGCATCAAGCCTGACCCCGAGAAGGTAGAAGCCATCCTCAAACTCTCCCCACCTACAACCAAACGTCAGGTACGCTCATTTGTCAATCTAGTAGGATACTATCGCCGCTTCATTGATCAGTATGCTGCTTTGACATGGCCCATGACTATGCTATTAAAAGATGGGATTGATTTTTCTTGGGATGAGGATTGTGATCATGGTTTTGCACAAATCAAGAATGCTCTGGCTTCAGAACCCATTCTACGCAATCCAGACTGGTCAAAGACCTTCTATATCAATCCTGGGTTTGGTGAGCACACTTTGGCAGGTATTCTTCTCCAGCAAGGGGAGGATCGATTCATGTACCCCGTTCGATTTGCTTCTCGACAATTGCTCGACACCGAGTGACGCTATTCAGAGGCCGACAAGCATGCCTTGTCTTTGGTGTTTTGCATTGAGAAATTTAAGCATTATGTGGCTAGAAGGTCCTTCTTTATACTCACTGACACTGGTCTTGCAAAGCAGGTTCTTCAATCACCAAATCCCATGGGCTGGTTGGCCAAATGGTTGGCAGTTCTACAAGAATATGATTTTTCTTTCAAAATTGTAAAAGGGGGTTGTTCTAACTTGAAGAATGCTTTGATTGATTTAGAGCAGTGCCTTGATGCAACCCTTGTAGCAGCCATAGAAGTTGGGGATCCTTGGTATGGTGGTATCTATAAGTTTTTGACCGCTTTCTCCTTTCCTTCAGAAAGTACTAGCTATGAGAGAAAGAAGATCCGCAGAGATAGTAGGCGCTATACCCTCCTTGATGGGGTGTTGTACCGTCAAGGCATGGATGGGGTACTCAGACGGGCCATTGATGCAGATGAAGTGCCTAAGGCATTGAAGCATTATCATGATGGATTTTGTGGAGGCCACTATGCCAGTGACTATATAGCTAAGAAGATTTTACATGCTGGATACTATTGGCCGACCTTGTTCAAGGATGTCACTTTGTATTGCAAAACCTGTGAACCATGTCAATTCTTCGGTAGGAAGGATTTGCGTCCCGGGCAACATCACCCAGTGATGTCCATCCATCTATTTCAAAAATGGGGAATAGATTTTGTCGGGCCCTTGCCCATGGCTGCCCGCAAAAAGAAGTATCTTTTGGTAGCCACTCAGTATGTCACTAAGTGGGCTGAAGCTATCGCCCTCTCTGCTGCAAATGGCAAGGCAATTTCAAATTTCATCCTTGAACGTATCTGTACAAGGTTTGGGACACCCATGGAGATAGTCTCTGACCATGGGAGTCCATTCTTAAATGAAGCAGTGGAGTTACTCATGGATCGCATGGGCATTGATCATCACACTTCTAGCATCTATTACCCAGCATCCATGGGTCAAACAGAGCGGACCAATGGCCTCCTTTGTAAAACCATGGGAAAAATGGCCGCAGGGAATAGGAGCCAATGGGATCAGAAGGTCACTGAAGCCGTGTGGGCTTACAACATCACTCATAAAACATCTACAAGTCACACCCCTTTTGAGTTGGTGTATGGTACTGAGGCAGTTTTACCACTAGAGATAGAGATTCCGGCCTTGAGATTGGCGCAGGAACAGAGAATGACAGAAGATGAACATGTAGAGGCCAGATTGGTACAACTTGAGAAGTTAAATGAGACCCGACGCCTTGCACTACATCAAACAGAGATCCAAAAGAATCGACAAAAGGCCCGATTGGATGCTAAGATTCGCAAGGGATGGGAAAGACACTTCGCTGAGGGGGATGTTGTGCTATGCTTTGATAATAGATTGGACCACCAAATGGATAAGAAGTTTCTGCCACTGTGGGCTGGTCCATACAAAGTCATCAAAGAACGTAGCAATGGGTCTGTACAAGTTCAGGAGCTGCATGAACCATATGGCAAGAAGGTGATCAACAAGCGTTACCTCAAGCCTTTCTTTGTGCGTGATGGTCCCAGGCATGGAAATGCTGTGCATTCCCTGCCTGGGGGGGGAACTGTTATGGATAAAATTGTCTAAGGAAAAAGGCATTAATATGTATGTGTGTTTGTATATGTGGCAATAGTATAATAAAATATGGTGTGCATAGGGCCCAAGGTTGAGGTGGCAGGGCATGACCATGTGCCACCCTTCCATGTAAGAGGACCCATAAGGTGTGTTGTACATAATCCATAATAGTAATATTATAAAATGCAAGGTGGCATGGCTCCTCCATGTGCCACCCCTCCACCTAGGCTGCATATAGTGAGATATGGCTCAAAGTCCATGGGAGAAGCAATATAAAATAGGTGGAGATAGATATTATATTGAGTTATTCCCTCCATATGGATAGGCCCATGTGGGGGAGGTATAAAAGGACCAAGAGAGCTAGTTAAATAATGGGGAAAGTAGGATGAGGTGGCAAGATTCCTTGTGCCAACCCTCCACTTGTCCTCCTAGAGGTTTGAACATATTATAAAATTGGAAAGAGACCAAGGGAGTATCATAGACTTGAGATATGGGGCTTGATTTATGTGGAAAATTGAGGCAAAGGGTTGTTGCACACAATTGAGAGTGCGTACCCACCTAGCCCACATGGAAGACTTTTCCACACACACCATGCATGTGGGAGGATACATTAATGTGGAGAGACCCCCTCTTTTGGCTATAAAAGGAAGGGGCTATTCCTTGATGAGACACGCTCATTCTTGTAAAGCCACCTAGCTAGTATTTTGATATTTCCCTCTCATCCCTTCTTTCCAATAAAGTATGGTTCTCTTCCCTTGATGTCCACATCTCAACATTCCTCCTCCTATCATGTACCTGCTTCTCTTCCCCCTCTCCCTTTCCCCTTGTGTCATAGTCTCCCTTTTCCTTCCCTCCACTTCTAATTCCTTGTTCACCCCTATGACATCCCTTCGGCCTCGTGATCTCCTTTTCTCTATGGCCTTTGAGTGTCGCCATACTTAGTCTCTAGCCTTTGGTCTCGGTTTCTTTTCTGGCTAAAAGTGTTCAAGTGGGTGCTCTTTGTAATACTACTCTATGTAAATAAAGAATACCATTTTCAAATTATTTTCTCTTCCCGCTACAGAACATCATGTTAAGTAAAATGGAGTATTATTTCCTTTTGCATGTTCTATTGAGATTTGATGTTTATTATTTCATTTTGATGTTGTATACATCATCAAAAAGTCTTTCGTATAAGTAAATTGATATTGCATTTAAGTAAATTAATAGCTTGCAAATACACTTCCCTCTCTTTTCTTCTTGTTTACTCTCTTTTCCTATCTTCTACTTTCTTCATTTCCTCTCTTTCCCCCCCTCATGTCCATTCTCTTTTATTTTATTTTCCTTTCTTTTCTTCATCCTTCTCCTTTCCTCTCTTTCCCTCTCTTTCCTCTCTTCTCTTTTCTTCATCCCTCTCTTTTCCCTTCCCTTTTCTTCATCCCTACTCCTTTCCTCTCCTTCTCTCTCATTCTCTCTCTTTTTCTCTCTTTTCCTATCTTCTCTTTTCTTCATTTGCTCTCTTTTCCCTATTTTCTTCTCTTTCCCTCTCTTTTCTTTATCCCTTCTCCTTTCCTCTCCTTCCCTTGCTTTACCTTTGTTTTTCTCTCTTCTCTTCTAATTTCCTCTCTTTTCCTATCTTCTTGTTTCTTCATCCCCTCTCTTTTCCATGTGTGTGTGTGCATTCGTGCATGCGCGTGCATGTGTGTGTGTGTGTGTGTGTGTGTGTGTGTGTGTGTGTGTGTGTGTGTGTGAGAGAGAGAGAGAGAGAGAGAGAGAGAGAGAGAGAGAGAGTTTGGGAAAAAGAGAGATGTGAGGGATAGAGAGAGGGGGGAGAAAGAGGGATGGGGGGGCGGAGCGGGTGACAGGTGGGGGACATGGAAGGGAGGTGTGGTGAAGGGGGGGGTGGTGGAGAGGGAACACATAAGGAAAAATGTTTGAGAGATCTAAGTTGAAAAATGCAAGGACTAGAGTTTGCAAAAATATCCACCAAAATTAAGACTTTTTAATAATATTGAGTTTGACAATGCATACAGATGCTATGGAAAGCAATAGACAAATGATATGTGCAACATCCACGAGATACAATGCAGATATGCAAGAGATAGAATGCCGAAGAGCAATGTATTCCAGAGCAATAGCTCGCACAACATCTGTGTACACAATGATCTCAGCATGCTAATAATAGCATGCGTATAGAACCATCTGATGGTTAAAGAAGCAACCATTGAAGACTACAATCGCTTGGAGATCTGAACCGTCAACCATTGTGGCTAACCTACCCTCGCACACCCCTCTAGGTCAATGCTGCTAACCCACATGATTATGCAATAACACTTGGCACTCATGGTGGACTGTGCAAACCACACATGCACATCCCCGATCTGAAGTCAGATGCCTTACATGCAAAGTGTATGTGCAACAATCATTTTAGGCATAGCCTCAGTAGAGAACCAGGTGCGGTAAGTTAAATCTCTCTCTTCACTCAGGACACAAGAATTACCAAGCATCTCATTCCAAAAAAACAATCAAAAAAACATCCACTCTCTGTAGTCGCAATGCATGTCTGAACGTCCTTTTTTTTTTTCTCCTCCCTATCCAAAAGCATCTCCGCATTTCCGACATCTTTGATGTTACCTGTCCAAAAGCAACCACTATAGTGACATATCCGCTTTGTTGCACAATGACACTTTATTCTGCGAGGCCCTTTCGTAGCCATCCATAGTTCTACTCTTCATCCAAACTAGAAATGTATTGGAATAGGTGCAACAATGCCACCCCTCTTGCTCAATCCTGCATCACTACTCTCATGCAACTCTGTCAGCAACTGTGTTGCTGCTTCACTCGAACTAGCATCCACAATCATCTCTAGCTACTACTTCCACATAAACATCTTCAATCTTCGATCTTGCTTCCGATCCATCAGCCATTGTAACGGATGAGGATTGGATCTATTCACTACCTACTGTTTAGGTCACTGCTATGTGGGTAATACTTCATATATCCATGCACTCGGTGGTAATTGCTGTTTCCATTGTTCCTATGCCATCGCAAGTCTTTGAATCACTATTGGCTCATAGGAAGAGGGATCTAGTAGCCCTGGAAAAGGTGTGTGCTTATTAAAATACTTCCCCAGAAACTTATCTATCTCTTTCCACCAAGGAGGATGAGGAGGTAAAGATAGACTGAAAGAATGGGCACACAATTCCAACCACAAACAAAGTGAATGCCTCTGCCACTTCAGCGCATCGATTCTTTTGCTGTTGCGGAGAACATCTTTCACAATGCCTTCTGCCAGCTCTTCATATTTGGCTTGCCAATCCTCTTCAATCTGCACTATTTTTGCAACCACTCCTTTTCCCTTATCCATACCACCACCACTTGAAGAAGTGCTAGACCCTTTTGGTCTAGAACTAGTCGGCAGCTGCGGACCCTATTGCTGACCAGGACCCATCATACTAGTGCTCGCATCTCCATCTAGTTTGGTTTGTCATTTGTGTGGAACCAGCTCCCGATAGGTCTGCGGATTGAACAGCCACACTCCATCTAGCACCTGCCTATCCCATTCCACCCTTACATCACCCTGAAGAGCTTCTAGGAATGAGCCCATCTACTCCATGATAATGTTCACATTCCCCAAAAAAGCCCGCAAATACTCTGCTAGCGCATCAGTAGTACATCGATGTAGCAACTCTTGCTCAATGCTCGACACATACTCTGCATGCAGTTGCTGTGTGGCCTTCGAATGTGCCTCTGCCACTTGAACTCTGGCTTTAAGGATTGACATCCGGTCCTCTAGTTGCCGCACCCACTCCTGTTGACCTCGCAGAGTTTCATTTTCCATGTGCAATTGCGTGAAATTTACCTCCATACTAGTCACGGCCCTAGCAAATTCTCCCTCTCTATCAATTCGTGAAGCTATCCATGTGAGCAAATGCGAACAAAACTATAACTAGATGTGCATAGGCAGCGACCAAAAATTGAACTCGGTAGAAGACACTGGCAATACACGTGCAAATTTTGAGATCGTCATTAACACTTCTGGCATTGACACCCTCGCCGCATTAGCGACTGCCACTAATGTTGTAGTAGTCACTGCAATTGTTGTTGTACTCTACTAAAGCTGCTCCATCCACTGCTGCATCAGGGAACCTCCCACCACTAGAGTACTGCCTAGGATCACCACTGCAGTAGACACTGGAGTCACCGTCACCCCCTCTGCCATGACTGGTAATGCCATTAGTGTAGACACAACAATCTACATCATCGCCACCCCACTAGTGGAAACACCCCTCATAGCACCAATATGTATTGGAGTTGAAGGTGCAAGGGGAGGCACCAACCCCTGGCTAAGGCAAGGCTCCTTCCATCATTTTTTTGTAGCCACTTCACTAGAAGATTCCTCCGCTTCATCCTGTGCACGCCCCTCAGGTGCAAGAGTGAGCACCAAGGTAGTTGACTGCTGTCAAGGTGCTGTCGGCTCTAAATGGATGGGAAATAAAATCTCTAGATCCTGCCCAATCTTGGAATTGGCTGGCTGCTTCTTATCCACATGAATTGCCACCTGTAAAGCCTCTGCATGAATCCACTCCTTAAGGATTCATGCCCATGGCACCGCCCTCTCGTCAGCAACATCTATCATCCCTCGAGTCTGAGCCATGATGGTATACGTCTTGGCGTGCAAGAACAATGACTCGAGAATCTAGTGATACAGGTCCCTCATCTGAGCATCCGAACATCCACTCACCTTGTATTTGCCCCTGGTAGGGGCTCCAAACTTCGCCTCCATCACTGCCAGTGTACACGTTGGTTGCACAACCATTGCGCCATCCATAGGCAAAAAGAGACGTTGATGAATTAATTGCACAATCAACTCCCGATGCTCATTCAAAAACTCCACAATAGTTCCTATATCCAACTGTTGGCAAAGCACCGATGCTGATGGATGAACAACCACCCTCTGCTAATCGATATTGCTGAAACTACAAATCCATAGCCACTGAAGACAAGCATCAATCGACTGAGAATATATATACACCAATGGAAGAAAAGGGAGAAATTGAGCATGAGCCATCCCCATGGCAAGGTGAAGGAGAAGAACCAAGATAACAGAGAACATTTATGATAGCTGGAAGGCAAATGCTCTCAAGAGAACTGCAAATGCGATGACGAGCAAGTAGCATGCAATTGAGACATACAAACAATGGAGCAAGAGTTGGAATTCAGATTTCCAATATCCCATCCAACGATAGTGAGTTGCATGGCATCTATTCTAGGATCTCATAGAAGACTGCTGTCATCATGCTGCGAACCCTTCTGCCACATGTCCTCATGCGATGGCTCGGCTGCCTCCACCTCAACCCAATAAATTTGTGCCTCATTAGAGATGGGGAATGGGCATTGAAGGATGCCGTCATGATGGTATGGATGAAGCCAAAACCCATTAACTGGATGTGGAAGAATGTGCCCTTGCAAATCCATGAGATAAAACGATGTCGATCTGCAATCATGAAAAACCCAGAAAGGACCCGACCATTGCAATTTCAATTTCCCTGGCATTTTCCCAAGGAGAGTGTTGAACATAAGAACCAGTTGCCTGTGCTCAAAAGATTTCTTCTTAGATGCCAAATCCACCCTCCACTTGTGCCTAACCTCCAAGGTGAGATAATAGCTCTCCAGCCGCAAATCATCCAATTGGTCGAGAACATCCAACCAGAATACCATAGAGTCCTGCCGAAGGAGCCAGTCCTCTACTGCAATCATTAGACTCGAAACAATATGTTCGATTGGCGTGATTGCTTTTAGCCCAAATGCAAATTTAAAAGGAGTCAAACCTTGTGGCCACCTTGAATGAAGTGCGGTACGCCCATAATGCTGCCAGCAACTTTTCATCCCAATCTATGGGGTGCGACATGATCCTCTTGAATGTATGATTGGTAGACTTAGCTAGTTAATTCGCTTGCGGATAATAGGGGGAAGACTTCTTATGAATCACCATATAAAAAGCATTCATCCACTTGATGACTTTGTTGACAAAATGAGTCCCCCTATCGCTAACAATCTCAATTGGACACTCGAACCGAGTGAACACATCGTGGTATAGACACTTTGCGACCGATTTTGCAGTGTTCTCCCGCAAGGCCCAAGCTTCCACCCATTTGGTGCAATAGTAAGTAGAGCTACCAAATTGTAGCAATTCTGGGTGCGGGCAGTTGCAGGCTTGAATGGACCCATGAAATATAGGCCCCATTTCTAAAATGGTTCTAGAGGCAAGATGGGATTAAGTTGCATGGGGTCTCAATCAGTGGGCTATCCCAACTGTTGGCAAAGGTCGTAACTTTTTGCAAACCATCGAGCATCCTTTGGTATGGTCGGCCACCATAACCCTACCTACATAACTTTCTTTGTGGTGACTGCTTCCTACTCTCATGAGGTGGAACACACCGCAACAGTGCTTCCATTAGATGTCATCGGTACAACTGTCCCAGGACTACTTCAAAGGAATGGCTCCGCAATGCCAAATGTTTCCTCTGATCCTGATTCATTTATTTGGGCATGATGCCAATAGATAGGAATGAGAGCATCTCATCATACCATGACCATGGTCCTTCTAGGATGACTTCGGCCTTTGCCATCATCAGCTCCGCATTAAGAAATTCCTCCTCCACTCCCATTGGCAACTCCCAAGACTCTAGTCGAGACAGGTAATTTGCAACTGCGTGTTGTGAGCCCGAGCGATGAATGACATCAAAGTCGTATTCTTGCAAGAGCAACACCCATTGTGCCAATCGGCCTGTAAGACTTTGCTGCTTCACCAAATTTAATAATGTGGAATGATCGACATGGAAGATAAATGGTTGGCCCAAAAAATAATGTTGGAATTTCTTGACAGAATAGATCATGCCCAGTCTGTCCTGCTCTATGACGGAATAATTCTTTTCGGCCATTGAGAGCCATCGGCTCATGTAGTGGATTGGGCGATACCACTTATTTGCATCTTCCTGCATCAAGATGCTCCTAATGGCTCGATTCGAGGCATCCACAAACACATGAAAATTCTTCTCCCAATCTAAAGACAGCAGCACCGGTGATCTAGAAAGCTAAATCTTCAGCTGCCCGTATGCTTGGTAACACTCTGCGGTCCACACAGACGCCTTCGGTTCCATATGTGCCAATGCATTCAAGGGAATTGCCATGTGAGCCAGGAACCACAGATGTCTGTCATGCCATCGAATTTGGCCCAAGAATCGCAAGCATTCCTTAGGCATTGTTGGTGCTGGGGCTTGCATAATTACAGCCACTTTATCTGGATCCACTCCAATTCCTTCTGTTGAGATCACATGCCCTAGGAGCCGACTGCTACGGACTGCAAATGCACATTTCAAAGGGTTCAGACTGAAGGAGACCTCTTGCATCATTGGAAACATTTTTGCAAGTGCTCCAGGTGCTCATCGAAAGTGCCGAACACACTAAGGTCATCTAGGAAAATCCTCTTGAAATCTATCAAATAGGGCCCGAAGATCTCCTGCATTGCCCTCTGAAAGGTCGAGGGAGCATTCCGCAATCCGAACTACATAATTGTGTAGACATAGACCCCCCAAGATGTGATAAATGCTATTTTGGGTTGGTCTTCCGGAGCCATTCAGATTTGGTTGTACCCGCTATATCCATCCGAGGAGCAGAATGATAGATTGTGTCTCATTATTATGCCAAGAACCAATGTAGTGGTCTCTCCAAGACAACCTTGAATTTTCATGATCTACATGGGTGCATTGCCCAGTGATAGATGGCAAAGCAGTGGACCGCATCCGCCAATGGTGCCGCCACTCCCATTGTGACCCACACTTTCTTCTTTCCTCTCCACACTGAAATAACATTCTGGTCCCAATTTTTCTTGACTTTTGCTTGCCGCAACCAAGGCCTACCCAAAAGGATGCTATACTTTGGTGTTGTGGCTTCCATGAGCACCACAAAAAACACTACGAATGATATGTCCGCCACCTCTAGAACAATGGCCTGCAAGATTCTGAGTGGTCGAACCCGGCATTGATTAGCCATGTGGACCAAGAAGGGTGCCATCTCCCAAGACATCCAACCCATTTCTTGGTAGGTCTTCAAAATGACAATGTTGACCCCCGAACCGCCATCTACTAGCACCTGAGCAAAAGTCCGACTTTGTGCCTTTGCGGAAATCACCGAAATTCTCATGTCGATCAAAGGAACTACTGGAACTGGGCATGAATTAGCTTGACATAGCTCTACCTCTTATGGTTCTGTCTCCGTGTGCAGGGAGTGCAACAATTGTTGGTGGAATCCTGGAACTAGATTAAGCAATCGGCCCGATAAAATTTGGATAGGAGCCTCCAAAATGCACTCCAACCCCAGCTCCCTTTGCAAAGAATTTGCCCACCTCTTGGCTTGGTGGCGACCAACAACAGAGTTCCTTTAACTGCCATTGGACCATTTCTTGGTAAGTGTAATTTGAATTTGGCTTGAGTCTCCACCTATGATTGAACAACTGGTTCCACAAACTGCACCTTTCGCCCTTCACTGGGCATCACCTATGGACTCTGGTAGAGACATCAATGGTGGCTCCTCCGTCACCAACTCAAAAACTTGGCGACGCACATGTTCTTGAGCTGACCAATCAAGCATCTTGTCGCTGTTCTTGGGAGTCAGTCCTTGTAGCTTAGTACCAGCATGGGTGATTATGCTAATCTCTAGGCACACAGGCAGATCATCATTAACAATGTGTACCATCGAAGTGCTAGGCATTTTCCCGACCATATTTTGCCACTTCGCGCATTACCGATCCCATTCATGAGCCTCCAGGCATTCGTTTTGCCAATGGCCTTCGCCCAAACAAAAGTAGATAGTCTTCGGATGATTTTGACCATGACCCCTGCCTCCACATCTGCATGCGTGGCCATCGTCGCCTCTGCCTCATTGGAACGTCTATTGCTGAGGTTGGAATGCTTGCTTCTATGGCTCTTCTTGCACAAAAGATGTAGACGCATCTTGTTGTTGACCAACTGCTCTCTAGTCATGCCCATTGTAATGGCATGCCATCGTGTTGTGTGTATTAGT
Organism: Dipteris shenzhenensis; assembly: GCF_047967505.1. Classification (NCBI taxonomy): domain Eukaryota; kingdom Viridiplantae; phylum Streptophyta; class Polypodiopsida; order Gleicheniales; family Dipteridaceae; genus Dipteris; species Dipteris shenzhenensis. The sequence continues at coordinate 34,227,679 of NC_141597.1, read as the reverse complement.
CAAGCAAATTGTGCACCAATTTGCGTTAAGAGCACACTCGACTGTAGAGTGACTAGGATTGTAGTAGTGAGTACACCATATCCCCTTCAAGCCTTTAGGTACGGATCCTTCTCTGAAAGCCACTGGTGCACCCTTACCTCCTTTAGAGGTTCTCCGGGACTTCGCCTTTGCTTTCAAGTCAGAATCCTCTAAACTGGTACCTTTAGACCTTCCATCCAAACTGGTCGCATCTGAATCATCCTCACTGTCATCCGACTTCTTGGATTTGGACATTTTCTTCTTAGATTTGCTCTTCCCAGATTTGTGATATCTAGATTTCCTCCCATGCAATGATTCCCCCACTCGCACTGCTTGCGCCATGACTGCCACAAGTGTTGTCTGTGTCCGATCCACTGTGGCCAACGCTGTCCGCAGATCTCATGACAGCCCCAAAATGAAGTAGTCATTGAGTACCTCCTAAGCAGGGCTTTGAGTCACAGGGACATGTTGCAAGAGTAAATTGAATTTGGATGCATAACCTTCCACATCCTGATTGCGTTGTTCTAAGCTACACAGTCTCTCCAGAGTTTGCAAGATCATTTTTTCTTGATGAAACTGCCTCAAGAATGCATCCCAAGCCGCATCATATGTGGTAAAATGGTTCATTGCATACTCTGCCAACAACCAACGTGCTACCTTACTTGATAAGGTTGACTCAAAAATTGCCTCTTGTTGGAGCGGTACCACAACTCTCGGATTGTTGATTCCATACACCTTTTCGAACATCCGAACATGCGCATCGGGGTCATTCAACTTTTTCCCCGAAAACTTGGCATACTTAACGTTACCCGCCACAGCCATCAGCACACCATCAACAATTGGTGCTCCTCTAGATGGCCTTCCTTGACCAAAGAGATTGCGAGAAGCCACGAAAACTGTCATTGGGGATGAAGATGCACTCAGCACTTGACGTGCATCAATCGAGACCTGTACCCACAGCTTTGGTGATGAAACTGACTGTGCAGGTGAGCTCTGACACCGATTGACCCCCCCCAAAGCTTCTTGTGGACTGTCAGCCCCATGCTCAGGATCACTGTTGTGTTGTCGTAGCCGCGTCGTCGATGTCAAGGGATCAGAAGGTCCTTTCGAGCATGTGCGCATGCATGCCTACTGGGAAGCCAACAACTACAAAATGCACTACCACGACCACCTAATGAGGTTCTTCACTGGAATTTCTGCACTCGCTCGATCGTAGGCAGGATGTTGAGGATCATATCGCATTCGATGGAGTTCATCTTGAAATCCATGGATGTGTCTCCTCATCGCAGCAATCTCTTCCCGAATCTCCTCCGAAGTGAGTGCAACTGTGTGCACACCTCCATGGGAAGTGCCTCCGCAAAGACAGCAAGGAGCGGATGACATGAGAGCTCAATTGCCCGATCGTGAATTCCTTGCATGATGGTAAGAATGCGCATCGTGATCACCAATCTGTAGCATCATAAATGTGCACAGAGGCTATGGAAAGCAATAGATAAACAATACTACGCGCAACATCCACGAGACAGAATATAGATATGCAAGAGATAGAACACTGAAGAGCACTGTATTCCAGAGCAATATCTTGCACAACATTTTTGCATACACAATGATCTCAGAATGCTGATAATAGCATGCGTACAGAATTGTTTGACGGTTAGAGAAGCAGCTGTTGAAGACTACAACCACTTGGAGATATGAACAATCAACCTTGTGGCTAACCTACCCTCACACACCCCTCTAGGTCACTGCTGCTAACCCGCATGATTATGCAATAACAAATCCTCATGCAGTCCAGATTCCAAGGTCAATGTCCACTTTCCTACCACCATCCAAACAAACTAGGTGTTAGAACATCATAGTTACGTTTGGGTAGAAAGGTAATGCTTGTTTTCCTCATCTTGTTATTGCTTTACCTAGGAATATAGACAACCATATGGATTCTTAGATAATTAAAGAAAATCTTAAGTCACAAGTGGAGTAAGGAGAAAATGAGTACATGGGTTGAGAAGGGATTAGAGGAGGTATTGAAGAATTAGTGTGCTTGGTGTGTGGGGTGGTAAAAAAGAGAGTGTAAAGGGGAGATTTTATGGGGGGTACATAAAAGAATAATTCAACTAGGGAGGTATACATTTGTGTGTATGTGTGTGTGTGCATGTTGATGTACATATGCATGCACATGCATGTGCATGTTCATCTATGTGTGTGTGTGTATGTGCATGTACGCACACGTGTGTATGTGTGTGTGTGTGTGCGTGCATGCATGTGTGTGTGTGTATGGATTTAATAATCTCATCAATAAATGAACCATACAATTAATTCAATTATTTGGACAATTATAAAAAGCAATGGAATGATTTTTTAAAGAAAAATAAATTGAAGTAACTTTAAACAATATTGCAATCCAAAAATTTGGCAATGAAGCAAGAGGATTGGCAATAGAATTTTTATTTCTATTGAATTTGCAAACTTGAGTAAAGAATTAGTACAAAGTGTCGAATCTGTAAGGTTCTGAGGTCAGGGTCCACTTACCCGCCACCATCCAAACCAACCAGTTGTTAGAAAAATGAAGTTGAATTTGGGTAGATAGGTAATGCTTGTATCCCTTGGCTTGTTATCGCTTTACCAAAGATCATGAACAAACCTTTTAGAATTCTAAGATAAAAAAATGCCCTAAAGGAATTTAAGAACAAAGCGAGAGTTTACATTCTAAAGAATTTCGATAAAGTGAAAAAATCCTAAGGGGGATTATCCATGCCCAAGAGTGAAGAAAAGCATGAAAATGTTAGTTAAAGAAGGGGGTTAATCCTTGTCCCTTGAGTGGTAATTGAGGGCCAAGCAAATAATTGGATTAACGTTGGGGGTACTGCACTCCAATGAAAGATAATTAAGGGAAATTTTAAAAATTACAGTAGAGAGATAAAAATTTAAAAGCTATAAATACAAAGAGAATCTATAGGAGGGTAATCAACATGGGATACTCTACAATAAAAATGGGGGGTAATCCTCCCCCATGGCAATTAACAAGCAAAATTAAAACCAATGTTTAAAGTTTCTAAGAAATAAGAGTGCTAAAAAGCAAAAATATGTGTATTTAAAGTAGATTGAAAAAAACCATGGTTCTTGCTTAGAAATTCAATGTAATTAAAAACGTAATTGAATGATGCATTTGAAAAAAATAAGCAATTTTTTGTAGTGACAAATAAAAGCAATTTAGCAACAATGAATAAACTTTAAATGAGTATATGTAGACAAATTTTACAAAATTCCTATTTCAAGTTTGTAAATATGTAGGTAATCTTAATTTAAAAAGGGTCACTGAGTGGACAAAAACACCACATCTAAGGGTTAGAATTAAGACAAATGGAGAGCTAAGGGGGGTCATCAACACCCTCACTTTTAAGACAAAAGTTGAATTAGGAGTAACACCTTATCAACTTTTAATGTAAAATAAATAAACATGAATATACGTAACTGCTAAAATTTTTTGGGAAATAAGAAACAAAGCAAGTATAAAATTATAGTTGACAAAAAGGTTGACTAAAGAGAGCCAAAACTATAAATATATAAATATACTATACATGATTAAATACATATACATATGAAGGAAACCATAAATAATGAAGCATTAGCCCTTTTAAAGAAACCTATTAAAAGTCAAAGCCATCATTAAAAATATCTACAAGAATACATATATATATACATGTAGCATTGAGATTTTATAAATAAATGTAATCATGTAAGATTATATATATATATATATATATATATATATATAAATGTACAAAAAATGTATATATAAAAAGAGCTAATGTCAATTTTTTTTAAAAAAATTAAAAAGGATATAAATTTTCTCATAAAAACACACTTAGAGGCAACAATAGTATAAATTTCACTATTCATATGACCATAGCCAATTATATATAATGAAAATTTTGAAAGGAAGGCATCAACTTTAAGGAAATAAGGAATGAAAAGAAATTGAACAAGCTTCATTAGGAAGGAAAAATTTATATATGAGGGTATTTAATTAATGTAGATAAAAAACAAGGAAAAGGGACATATATATATAGCTTAACATACAACTAAAGACTTTGAAGGAAATTACATACAAAAATTAACGAACATCGAAGAGCATAAATTACGGTATTAACTTAAGAAAAAAACAACTAACAAAATAAAGAATGTAAACACGTATTAAGGGAACTAGAATCCATGCATAATAAGGGGGGGGCAATTTATATAAGTGTACCATATTAAAGACATATATATAATATAAAATCCATATATATAATATTATATAGTCATGGAAAAAGCCAAAGTAAAAGGCTAGTAAAGGCAAGAGTTGTGTAACTATAGACAGGCTGTAGAGCTAAGGGCTAAGTGTTGAGATATTGAGCTCCACTCGTGATATGCCAGGGTGACCGTTGTGCATTTATGTCACCGACTTGTTAGCTACAGATGCGGTTGGTACACCGCCCATGAATAATAGCTGGATGACAACTATCTTTATGTACTCTAGTTAATGGCTTAGTTAGTATGCCACCTAGGTTAGCTGAGTTTGGTTTGAGACACATATAGGGTTCACCTATTCGTTTTATACTGAGAGAGAGTTCTTTTTGCTTTCACAACTAAGAAGAGGAAAACTGTTTTTAGCCTCCACCTTTGTGTGTATTCCCCCATTGTGTATGCGAGAAAGCTACAAGTGAGACTCCTTACTTCTCTCCCACTCTCTTCACATGGTATCAGAGCTCAGTTTGTGGTAAGGAGCTCAAGGAAGCAAACCAAGTTCGCGGTGTCTTGGTAAGAGGATCGGTGTTGCTTTCCTTTTTCGAGTTTGGGAGCAAATCTTTGCAGGTAGCACAGCTGGAAAGTGCAAGAGTGATTGGGATGCCCTTCGTGGTGCGGCGAGAGGGTAGTATATGCTGTGAAAAAGGGCAAAGCCCTTGGTGAAATTATTTTTTTGATTCGAGGCCATTTCAGGGCCCATTTTGGTCGCGAAAGTTTTCGACAGGCACTTAAAAAGGTGCCCTGTTTTTGCTGTGCAACCACTGTTCTACAGGTCGGTGAAAAGTTGCCACAGAAATTGCATCGTATGCCTATGCGCAGAGATATTGGTAGTGACAGAATTATTCTTATTGCCTGTTCATGCAAAATCGTCACTAGGAAGTGACTGTGTGGTCAAATACCACTTTCGTCAGTTTTGTAGATTTGCCCTTGTGAGGCAGAAGTTGTGTTTTTTTGCAGTGACAGAATATTTTTGCAGTGCTTTGTAATGGTGTCTGATGCTCTTTCACAGATAGTCACTGAAAATTTTGATAAGAACAACTTCCTAGCATGGAAGTTTAGAATGACGAATTTCCTTAAGGGAAAAGGCTATTGGGAGTTCATTACTAGAGCTGAACAAGAACCAGTTATTCCTAATGTTCCCAATCAATAGGAGTTGCAGGCATTTAAAGGCTGGCATGAGAGAGCCATGAATGTTATGTACTGGCTATCTATCAGTATTTCAGATTCTATGATTGTGCATATTCAGGATGCAAGCATGCCAAAGGAGGCGTGGGATACTTTAACAAAAATGTATAGCACAAATATGGAAGCCAAGAAAATGCAACTCAAGTAGGAGTTGCATAATGTGTAGAGAGAAAATATGAGCATCAATGACGACCACATGAAGGTGAAGAAAATTGCAGATGCACTTGCTTCCATTGGGTCACCAGTGGAAGATGATGATTTAGTTTTTGTGACCTTGAATGGCTAGGAAAGGATTATGCACAGTTCCAGACATCCATTGCCATCCGTGAGAATTTTCCTGATTTTGGGGAGTTGATTGCTCTTCTAATTTCTGAAGAGCAAAGAAATGGTGGTGCATCTTCTTCAGGAGGAACTTCAAAAGAAGTTGTCTTCTACTCAAATACTTGAAGAGGTAAAGGAAGAGGTAGAGCAGGCCAATCTGGAGGCCATGGCAGAAATTAGAATATGTAGCAAATTCAAGAAAACTAGTCCTATGGAGGAGGACATGGTAACCTTAGAGGCAGGGGGAGCCAAAGAGGTCGTGGTGGATGGTAGAGAGGCCAAAATGCAAATAGCAATGTTGAATGCTACTACTGTGGTAAAATGAGTCATATGGAAGACTGCTATAAAAAGCAGAATGACATCATGAATGGAAAATTGCAGCAAGGCAATTATGCATCCTCTAGTAGACAGGGTGATGATAGAAATGAGCATTTATTTATGGTGCAGCACATGACCAATTCTGTGACAAGTGCATAAGAGAGCAATGATGTATGGTATGTTGACTCAGGTGTGTCAAACCACATGACAGGTCATGCAGAGTGGATGCAGGATGCAAGGAAAATGGAAAGACTAGGATTTGTGGAGACTGGTGATGATATTGCACATCCTATTGTGCAGATTGGTAAAATTCCTTTGTCTATGTAGGATGGGAAAAAGAAATATCTGTCTGATGTATTTCATGTCCCGAATATCACCAAGAACCTGGTTTCTATTGGTCAAATGGTTGAGCAGGGCTTGCAGGTTAGATTTAATCCTCATGGATGCTTTGTTGAGGATATGAAAAATAAAGGTCGCTTGATAGCAAAAGGGAAGAAGAAGGGCAGGATGTTTATGTTGGATGCGATGCATAAGGTATGTGAAGCCTGTCAATTTGGAAAACAGGCAAGGAAACCATTTCCTAGACATGTTCAAGAGAGTAAGAGGCCATTGGAATTAATCCACTCTGATGTGTGGACTACTAAAGCTGCATCTATTGGAGGCTATTATTATTTTGTTACTTTTTTTGATGACTACTTTTATTTTGTCACCTATTTCATTAATTTTGGACTAGTGCACTGTCCAAATTCGTTTTGTGAGATAATTTTGGACAAAGCATTTCAAAAAAAGAGGCTCTTATAAAACAAAACTTTGAGTCAAAAAGTAAGATTTTAAAAAAGCAAATTAGAAAAAATGACATGACATGTTATTAAAACTAGATTACATTAAAAAAAGAGGACCTCATGTTGTTAAAAGAGACAAAAAGTAAGATTTTAAAAAATCAAATTAGAAAAAAAACTAGCGTACATTTAAAAAACTAGAGTACATTTAAAAAAAAGCATGACACATTTGTACAAGAAGTAGATCATATAACTCAAAGCCATATGGTGTTAAAAAACACCTTCCATTAGCTCAGCCCAGAAGATGTCATCTTTGTCTCTATTGTCTATTACAACTTTACATTAGAGAACTAAAAAGTCTTTGTGGAACTATAGTTTCATTTCTTGTCTATTACAGTTACTTTAGAAAACACATAAGTCTATGGAATTAAATTTCACAGTTACTTTAAATTTCTATGGAATTAAATTTCCATCACTTGACTATTAAGTCATTAAAGAGAGCATATGTCCTCGAAAGTGCCTACTATGGCATTGGCTTCATGAAAACAAGTAGACTTTAAACTTGCAGGCCATGTGTAACCAGGGCTGGCATTGCAAATCTCCTCATAGACTCTCCTCACAACTTGTTTCGAATCTTCCGCCGACTTGTAAGCATTCAACAACTCTTCTTTTCTCTCTTGGCTTTCCTCATCTTCACCATTTTTTTCAATATAGCTTCTAGCTACCGCCATATCTTGTACAAAAATTTAGCTCATTCGCATAAGAAGTATGTGATTAAAAGAAGCGAAAAAGAAAGATAAGGACATTCACCTCTTCTACTACGTTCAAATCAAGTAGCCATGTGCGTAACATATCCTCCTCAAATGATTTTCCCTTCATTGGTCCATACAAAAGAGATCTAAGATAGAATTTGTGTTCAGTAAATGAAGTCGGGTAGTAACTAGTCATTGTCTTAGAGGGAAAGTGGGAGAAGGAGAGTGAGGGAGCAATAGCGAGGGATGCACAGTGAGCTGCCCCTCCTTCAAGAGTGATAGAAAGTGAGGGAAGATGTAAAGTGAAAGATGAATACAAGTTAATCAGAAGGACTAGGATGTAAGAAATAAGAGATTGTTTGTGGAAGGACTACGATGGAAGATTACAAGTGCACTAAGGCACGATGTGTTCGCTATGACAAGGATAAGGGTTGGAATAAAGTGAGAGAAGCATTGGAAATGCTCTACTTTAAGTGAGTGGAGACTGTCCAACTGAATAAAATTTTGCAGAGCATTGGGAATGATGTACTTTAAGTGAGTGGAGCATTGGGAATTGATACTTTGCCATGAAATATATTACAAATATTACATCATTACATATTCATATCAAAATTCTCATCACAGAAGGTTATATTTCCTAATAATCACATCATCACACATTCATATCATGAAATTGTGTGCATGAAATAAATATGTAAATATTATGACTAAATGCCACTTAAGTGATAAGTCAGAAATTGGTGTATAATCAACAAAAACTACATCATGATTCATACATTGCAACAAATAAATGTCAACCATAATATTCATGGAGTAAACAACATCATGAGAATATGCTCCTCATGCATATATACAAACACAACATCATACATGCATCACAACTCTTATGATGCTTCTAGTGGAGACTATGGCAACTCTTCTGATGCTTCCAATGGAGGCTGTGGTGCTCTAGATGTACACTTAGTCTCTACTTCTTCTGTAGTATGTAGTGCTTTCGGAGTAGACTCAGTATCCTCTTCCTTAAATGCAAGTGGAGGCTGTGGCAACTCTTCTGATGCTTCCAATGGAGGCTGTGGTGTTGTAGGTGTACACTGAGTCTCTACTTCTTCTGTAATGTGCAGTGCTTTCACAGTAGACTCAGTCTCCTCTTCCTTAAATGCAAGCTTTGATATTGCTTCAGTTGCACGTTGTATTCTAATGGCAGCAATTAGGTCTCGAATGATTTTAGCCCTAAACAATTGTATATCCTCCTCTGAATATTTGAGCTCCAAAGAGTCTTCCGATGAGATCTGTGGCTTAAGTGAGAAAATTTCTTTGAAAATCAACATGCAGTTGTAGGCAACTCTCCACCCTCAACTATGCCCATCTTCCTGCTCTACTACTAAATGCTTTTGGAAGTCTACCGAGTCTTTATACTGTCCTATTTCTCTGATAGTAGATACCAACTTCTCAATCGACCTACTCATCATGACATATTAAAAAAACTTAGTGTGTCTATTACATAAGGTACATAATATAGAAGTAACAATAGATTAATAGAATACTTACATTTGCACTGAGCCATGAAAGCCTGCAATCGAGTTAACAAACCAACAATAGTTGTCTTCAAGGTTCCAAACCACCAGACTCCAATGTTCCCTACACAAATCATTAAGAACCATTATTATTTAACACAATGTTGCCAGTATAAGATGAAAATAAAGGTTGCCATGATACTTACATCTCTTGATATGCCATAAATAGGACTCGCACGCCATGTAAATGTAAAGGCTGTAACCATTTACAAACATCGGCTATTGTCTTTCTGCTATCACTAAGTATAGGAGAAAGGAGGGAATCCAACATATACACACGGTTTTGTACGGCTTTACCAAATCGTGAGATAACTATACTGCACCAACAAATAAATGAATATTAGCTTATTAGATTTAATCAAAATATTGAATTATCAAGCAGAGAAAAAGTTTGTATCAAACCTGAGAATGGCCATCATAACGTTGTTATTGACCTCATTTGAAGCTCTAGAGAGGATTGAAATCTCCTCTCCCCCAAATTCAAGATACTGAGGTCTATGTTGAATCATAACCCTAACATTAAAAGAGCTTCCCAATTCTTCCAATGAAGCCATGTTTGTAGAGTTGAGGTCTTCTATCCCCTTTGACTTTTTGATGGCATTCATTTTGCACTCCTCTGAGCCATTATCTATTTGCCTTGTGGGAGGGTCCATAATGTCGCCCTTAATGATTGCTCGAATGGTACATGTTATAAATGCATAGAAATGAAAATCCGTATATGTTGACAGTGTGGTGTCATTTTGTATCTCAAAAATTTGACCAAGTACCAAAAAGAAATTGTAGCCCACCCTCCATCCACAATGATAGATGTGGCTATTCTCTTGATGTGATACCTGACATGTTATATACTCTATTTGTTGTGCCAAGTCACATTGCTGCATTATTGTGTCAATAGCACCTACTAACGTGCCACTCTGCATGTAAGTCGATTCCATGTAGTTGAAGGTGTGTGCAAAGTATTGTGCCCATCGGATATGCTTTGCATTGTCGATCAAGCATAAAACACTGTTTTTGCCTTAGTATCATGCACAACCATGAAAAAACACGGTCCTAGGTGTGTTATTCAAAAAAGTACTTATCAGATGGGGGTTCCAGTTTGCACGCAAGTCCGTTTCAACTAGGTTGAGATGCATGCGAAGTATTGTCACCATCGGATATGCTTTGCATGGTCGATCACGCATTATGCACCATTTTTTCCCTAGTGATATGCACATCCGCAAAAAAGCACGCCATTAGGTGTGTTATCTGACCAAGTACTTATCGGATGGGTGTGCCTCATTGAGAACATTTCAATAACACCTAGGTTAAGGTGTACGAAAAGTGTTGTGCCCATCGGATATCCTTTGCATCGTCGATCCAGCATTAAATACTATTTTTGCTCTAGTGTCATGCACATCCCTAAAAAAACACGCTGCTAGGTATGTTATCCGATCAAGCACTTATGGGATGGGCGTGCCACTTTGCATGTAAGTCAATTCCACCTAGTTGAAGGTGTGTGCAAAGTATTGTGCCCATCGGATATGCTTTGCATTGTCAATCAAGCATAAAACACCGTTTTTGCCTTAGTGTCATGCACAACCATGAAAAAACACGGTCCTAGGTGTGTTATCCAAACAAGTACTTATCGGATGGGGGCTCCACTTTGCACGCAAGTCCGTTTCAACTACGTTGAGGTGCGTGCAAAGTATTGTCACCATCGGATATGCTTTGCATGGTCGATCATGCATTGTACACCATTTTTTCCCTCGTGATATGGACATCTGTAAAAAAACATGCCCTTAGGTATGTTATCTGACCAAGTACTTATCGGATGGGTGTGTCTCTTTGAGAACATTTCAATACCACCTAGGTTGAGGCATGCGAAAAGTTTTGTGCCCATCGGATATCCTTTGCATGGTTGATCAAGCATTTATACTATTTTTGCTCTAGTGTCATGCACATCCGTAAAAAAACACGCTGCTAGGTATGTTATCCGATCAAGCACTTATGGAATGGGCGTGCCACTTTGCATGTAAGTCAATTCCACCTAGTTGAAGGTGTATGCAAAGTATTGTGCCCATCGGATATGCTTTGCATTGTCGATCAAGCATAAAACACCGTTTTTGCCTTAGTGTCATGCACAACCATATAAAAACACTGCCGTAGGTGTGTTATTCAAATAAGTACTTATCTTATGGGGGCTCCACTTTGCACGCAAGTCCATTTCAAATACCTTGAGCTCTCTACTCCCGTGGCCCCTCCAACTAAAGAGGCCCCCTCTGCAATAGAACCTGGAGTCAATGACCTAGCCAAGGCCCTGAATGAGATGGTGGGCATCAGAAATCAAGCCAACCGCCCTCCAAGAGATTGTGCTAATGTTGTATGCTACGAGTGCCACTAGAAGGGTCATTATCGCACAGAATGCCCCAATATTCCAAGGGTGAATCTTCTAAGTGAGTCGGGCACTGAGGATTCTGATGTAGAGATCCTTGATCTTGGGAAAAGAAATCGTGCCACCTCGGACCCCTCTCCAACCCGTGGACCGGGCAAGTAAAGTACAATATACAACCCTTGATACAATAAATGTGGAAAATAGCCCAAAAGGATTTACAAGGCTTCATATGGCAATAAATATGGGAAAGAGCCTAGAAGGCTTTACAAGGCTTAAATATTTGTACAAATGTAAAAAAATTAGCCAATAAAGCTTTACAAGTAATATAAAATGTCGGCTAGTGATAAAGCTTCAATCTTCGTGAAGACATGTAATCTGTCCATCCATTGATTTGCCCTCTAGTCATAAAGCTTTAATCTTCGTGATGACATGTAATCTGCCCATCCATTGATATCTGTGCACTGATACCCAACTGATGCAATCTACCCACTAAAACTGTTCCACTGATATCCACTTATGCAGCCCACATGATATCCACTTATGCATCCCACTGATACTCATTAAATAGTGAATGGTCGGGATGGTCGGGATTATTACAAGGCGCTTCATATGACAATAAATGTAAAAAATAGCATAGAAGGCTTTACAAGGGTTTTAATGACAATAAAGGAGCTTAAATATTTATACAAATGCAATAAAAATAACCAATAATCATCAAGCTCCAATATGTCCCATGACATGTAATCTATCCACTGATATATGTAATCTGTCCACTAATATTTGCTCATGCAATCTACCCACTGATAAACTTCTTGGTAAATGGTAAAAGGTCTTATTTAATAGCATGTTATGAGTGTTAAACCGCATGTGAGCGAAGGGACTGACAACGATTAGGAACTAGTTAGAAAAATTTGAGCATGGCTTGGATTGGCAACTTGGAGAATTGTCTCTCCTCTAAGGTAATCTAATCTATGCTAAACTATGCTAAACCAACCGTCGAAGTGAAGAAAAGCAATAAATAATTTCTTTTTCTGTGTTCATTTTAATGTGCTAGGGTTTAAGAGGCTTGAATATGCAAAAGAAGGGGTTTTGATGTAGAGGCTAAACCTGCATGTGAGATAAATGAAGAACAAGTATCTAAAAAAAAGTTAACATTTTTCAATTTAAAAGATGAATATATATATAAATATTATCTCACCTTCAAAACAAACCATAAATTCACTCTTTTATAATTTTTTAAAAGTATAATATAAAACATGTAAATATATAAAACTCTCTTTACTTTGTCTCTCTTTCTCTCTCGACTCCTACATCTCTCTTAGCCATAGTCAAGACACCTCATTCTCTCTCTTAATCTCTCTCTCTCTCTCTAACAACTCTTATGTGTTTCCCTCTCTATCCTCATCCCACTTATTCTCTCTCTTAGTTTATCTCAACTCTCTCTTTCTCTCCCTCCCATGGCGGCTAAGATTTTTCATTCTCTCTCTTTATCTCTCTCTCTCTCCCTAGGATTTGTAATTATTTCTCTCTCTCTCTCCATCTCTCTCCTCTCTCTCTCTCTCTCCTCTTCTCTCTCTCTCCCTCTCTCTCTCTCTTACCCTCTCTACCTCCCTACCTCTATCCTCTTGGCCGCTACGATTTGTCATTCTTTCCCTCTCTATGTCTCTCTCTCTCTCTCTGAATTCTCTCTCTTAATCTCTCTCAGCCTTCCTCCCTCCCTCCCTCCCTCCCTCCCTCCCTCCCTTCCTTGGTGGCCACGGCCGCGAGAAGTCTCTCTCTCTCTCTCTCTCTCTCTACCTCCCTCTCTTGGCGACCACGACTGCTAGAAGTTTCATTCTCTCTCCCTCTCTCTTTATCTCTCTCTCCCTAAGTCTTCCTACTCTCTCTCTCTCTCTCTCTCTCTCTCTCTCTCTCTCCCTCTCTCCCTCTCTCCCTCTCTCTCTTTCTCTCTCCCTAAGTCTCCCTCCTCTCTTCTCTCTCTCTCTCTCTCTCCCTCTCCCTCCCTACTCTCTCCCTCCCTCTAGCACAGAAGTCTCATTCCTCCCTCTCTCTCCCTCTCTCTCTTTCTCTCTCTCTCTCTCTCTGTCTCTCTCTCCCTCTCTCTCTTTCTCTCTCCCTAAGTCTCCCTCTTCTCTTCTCTCTCTCTCTCTCTCTCTCCCTCTCCCTCCCTCTCTTTCTTTCCCTCCCTACTCTTCTAGCAGAGAAGTTTTATTCCCTCTCTCTCCCTCTCTCTCTTTCTCTCTCTCTCTCTCTCTCTCCCTCTCTCTCTTTCTCTCTCCCTAGGTCTCCCTCTTCTCTTCTCTCTCTCTCTCTCTCTCCCTCTCCCTCCCTCTCTTTCTTTCCCTCCCTACTCCTCTCTCATTGCTGCGAGGAGACTCTCTTCTCTCTCTCCCTCTCTTAGCTCTCTCTTTCTTTCCCTCCCTACTCTTCTCTCTCATTTAAGGAGCCCCTCTTCTCTCTCTTAATCTCTTGTCTCTCTCCCTGTCTCTTTCTCTCCCTCCCTACTCTTCTCTCTCATTTCTCATTCTCTCTCTCCCTCTCTCTCTTTCTCTCCCTCCCTCCTCTTCTCTCTCTTAATCTCTTGTCTCTCTCCCTCCCTACTCTTCTCTCTCATTTCTCATTCTCTCTCTCCCTTTGGTGGCCACGGCCCCGAAGAGCCCCTCTTCTCTCCTCTCTTTCCCTCTCTCCTCTCGCCACGTTTCATTCTGATAAACATCTCTCTCTCTCCCTCTCTCTCCCTCTCTCTCTTTCTCTCTCTCTCCCTCTCTCTCTTTCCCTCTCTCTCTCTTTCTCTCTCTCCCTCTCTCTCTTTCTCTCTCTCTCCCTCTCTCTCCCTACTCTCTCCCTCCCTCAAGCAGCCACGGCCCCGAGGAGACCCTCTTCTCTCTCTTAATCTCTCTCCCCCTCTCTCCTCTCTCTTTCTTTCCCTCCCTACTCTTCTCTCTCATTTAAGGAGCCCCTCTTCTCTCTGTGAATCTCTCTCTCTCTCTCCCTCTCTCCTCTCTCTCTTTCTCTCCCTCCCTACTCCTCTCATTTCTCATTCTCTCTCTCATTTCTATTCTCTCTCTCCCTTTGGCGGCCACAGCCACCAAGAGCCCCTCTTCTCTCTCTTAATTTCTCTCTTTCCCTCTCTCCTCTCTCTTTCTCTCCCTCCCTATTCTCTCATTTCTCAAATTTACAAACTCAAATATAAATAAAAAACTAATTAAAATAGAACTCAAAAACTCAAATAAGAAACTAATTTAAAAAGAATTGTAAGTAAAGAAAAAGAATTACAAGACGAATTTTAAGAAATAGAACTCAAAAACTTTAACAAGAAACTAATTGAAAAAGAATTGTAAGTAAAGAAAAAGAATTACAAGATGAATGAAAAAGAAGGCAAGTACCTGGAAAAAGTGAAAAAAGTAAGGCTCTGCTTATCCTTTCTCTTCCGCTCTTGGTTGCTTCAATGAAGTGAGGAGAGAGTTAGAATGAATGAATGGAAAGAAAAGTATATATAAGAAAAACTAGCCCACTCCTCCTATGCATAAATTTGAATTTTCAAAAAAGAGAGGGAAATTTGAATACATTATAAATTTGAATTCAAATTTGTGTTCAACATTCTTCTCATACTTTCTTCTCGTACGTTCCTTTTGAATTCAAATTTGTGTTCAACATTCTTCTTGATACTTTCTTCAACATTCTTCTTGATACTTTCTTCTCGTAAGTCCTTTTCATTCTTCTCGTAAGTCAAATCTTATTTGTCACTCTTGCTCATGATAGTAAGTCAAATCCTCCTCTCCCCTCTCTCTCCTTCTGCTCCCTCCTCTCCTCTCCCTCTCTCTCTCTCCTCTCTCTCCTTCTGCTCCCCTCCCTCCCTCCCTCCCTCGACCCCCCGCCCTCCCCTCCTCCCCTCCCCTCCCTTCCCTTCCTCCGTCGCCAAAACCCCTCCCTTGCCTGTGCCGCCAAAACCCCTCCCTCCCTCGACCCCCAGCCCTCCCCTCCTCCCCTCCCTTCCCCTCCCCTCCCCTCCCTCCACCGCCAAAACCCCTCCCCCCCTCGACCCCTCCCCCCCTCCCCTCCCCTCCCACTCCCCCCCTCCCCTCCCCCCCTCCCCTTCCCCCTCTGCCCCCCCCCTTCCCCCTCCCCCTCCCGCTCCCCCCCTCCCCTTCCCCTTGGCTCTCCCCGTCCCACCCCCTTCCCCCTCCATCCCCCCTTCCCCAAGGCTGGCGGCCACGGCCGCCAGCCCCCCCCCACACCCTTTCCCCCCCGCCCCTGTCCCACCCCCTTCCCCCTCCACCCCCCCTTCCCCCCTTGTCCAGGGCTGGCAGCTGTGGCCGCCAACCCCCCCCTCCCCCCTCCCCCCTTTCCCCCCCCCATCCCACCCCCTTCCCCCTCTGCTCTCCCTGTCCCACCCCCTTCCCCCTCCATCCCCCCTTCCCTCCTTCCCTAGGGCTGGCGGCCGTGGTCGCCAGCCTCCCCTTACCCCCTTTCCCTCGTGCCTCCCCCCTTCCCCCCCATCCCACCCCCTTCCCCCTCTGCTCTCCCCCAGCCCCCCCCCTTACCCCCTTTCCCCTGTGCCTCCCCCCTTTCCCCCCTGTCCCACCCCCTTCCCCCTCTGCTCTCCCTGTCCCACCCCCTTCCCCCTCCATCCCCCCTTCCCTAGGGCTGGCGGCCGTGGCTGCCAACCCCCCCTACCCCCTTCCCCCCCGCCCCCCTCCCCCCTTTCCCCCCCGTCCCACCCCCTTCCCCCTCCACCCCCCCTTCCCCAGGGTTGGCGGCCGCGGCCGCCAGCCCCCCTGCCCCTCCCCCTTCCCCCCCCGCCAGCCCCCGCCGTCCCACCCCCTTCCTCCCCCCTTTCCCCTTGCCCCCTCCCCCCTTCCCCTGGGCTGGCAGCCGTGGCTCCTAGCCCCCCCTCCCCCCTTTCTCGACCCACTCCTCACCCCCGTCCGACCCCCTTCACCCTCCACCCCCCCTTCCCCCACCCCGCTCGCACCCCCTTCCCCCTCTCGCCCCTTCACCCCTGGCCCCCCTCCACGGGCTGGCGACCGTGGCCGCCAGCCCTTCCCCCCCTCTCGCACCCCCTCGCACCCCCCCTCTCGCACCCCCTCGCACCCCCCCCTCTCGCACTCCCTTCCTCCCACCCCCTTCCCCCTCCCCTGCCCCCCCTTCCCTGCCCCCTCCCCCCCCTCCACGGGCTGGCGATCGCGGCCGCCAGCCCTTCCCCCCCCTCTTGCATCCCCTCACACCCCCCCCTCTCGCACTCCCTTCCTCCCACCCCCTTCCCCCTCCCCCGCCCCCCCCTTCCCCACCCCCTCCCCCCCCTCCCCCCTTCCCCCAGGCTGGCGGCCGTGGCCGCCAGCCCCCCAGCCCCCCCCCTCAGCCCCCCCCTCTTCCCCACCCCCCCTCCCTCCCCCTTCCCCCAGGCTGGCGGCTGTGGCCGCCAGCCCCCCAGCCCCCCCCCCTCTCAGCCCTCCCCCCACCCTCTTCCCCACCCCCCCTTCCCCCCCCTTCCCTCGGGTTGGCGGCCATGGCTGCCAGCCCCCCCCCTTCTCAGCCCTCCCCCCCCTCTTCCCCACCCCCCCTTCCCCCGGGCTAGTGGTCGTGGCTGCCAGCCCCTGCGACCCCCTCCCCCCCCTTCACCCTCGCCCCCCCTCCTCGCCCCCTCTCCCCCCTCCCTCCCTCCTTTTCCCCTGAGCTGGCGGCTGCGGCTGCCAGCCCCCCAACCCCACCCCCCTCTCAGCCCTTCCCCCCCCCCTCTTCCCCCCCCCCCTCCCCCCCCCCTTCCCCTGGGCTGGCGGCCGCCCCTTCCACCCCCTTCCCCCTCCCCCCCCTTCACCCCTGGCCCCCCGCTCGCCTGGGGTAGTCAATAGAGCGAGCGAGAAAAAGCGAGCGGGCCCAATGAAGCGAGCGAGTTTTTTTACAATTCCTCCGATGAGAACAAATTTGAAACCGAACTTACTATAGCAAGATGTTGTCATAATAAGCATACCAATAATCAGACTTACAATCCACCCTATCTTTCACTTGAAGAACATAAACTAATTACCAAACTCATAACATAGATGACTATTGAAATACCACTTCACCCGCAAAATGCACTAGACCAAAACTTTCCAAATGTATCCATGGTTCACCACAACAACTATCAGTCTATGAACAAAATGGTGTTTTAAACCATGTTCTAATCCCCCTGACATTCATCATCAAGAAAGTAGTTGCGCGCATGTGGTTTATCTAATTGCCACTCATCATATCTCTTGTCGGCTGTCATGAATCTTGCCATTTTTTCTGCATAGCATGGCAACAAACTACAACAAAACATACATTTCAAAGGAAAGTAAGTCAAAGTGGAACAATGAAAATAATTTCCAACAAGAAGAAAGTCTTGCCATCCTTATGTGTTATACAAAAGACAATTCGCTACCAACAAAAAGCAAAAAAAATCAATTGCTAGATCAAGGCCTTACAAACACTATCCAAAGCATCAAAATTTGTACTTTCTTGATTCAAAGGCACCCGTAAATGTTCACTATCTACCATATTATAAAGATGCTAAATAACACTTTCAAAGTCCTCAATTTTAGCATTCAAAATATATAACAAAAAAACTCAGGGCCAGTAGCATACTAGTCATCAAAGGGGTTTGTGACAGGTTCCACTCTCTCTTCTTCCCCCTCTCCATTATGCTCTGACCTGATCCGTTTTCCAGAACGATCTGCCACAAGTGGCTCAACAATGCTAGCCATAATACTGTTGTCTGAATCAAATGAAAAACAAGGCCTTCCAATGGCCTGACAAGCACGCATAAGAGGGGCTGTACCACAACCCATCTCTAGAACCAGCCCTCCAGGAACATAGAGAAGAGACATAATGCAACCTACAAAAAAACTACTCCTCTCTAGTCCACCTCGTGCTAGCTGAGAAGACATAGGCACGATTGTCCTTGCAGAGGGAGGTATGTAATGAGTCCAGACATCTTCACGTGGATCAATCAAAAGCTGTTGGAAAAGTGGAAAGCTCTCCTCCCAAAAAACTATTGGATTCTTCTTTGCTCTACGTATTAGAGCTAATACTGAAGATTGCATCTGGAAACCACATGGAGAAAAACATGTATAGTATATTGACTTCAACTAGCAAGCATTATAGCATGAAAGATGGCAAAGATAGCATGCATAGGACTTATCCTTCCAAACATAGCATGCATAGGACCAACGAGGAGACATTTGTCAAAGACACTTTTATCATGGAATGCAAACATAGAATGCATGGAATGGTAGCTTACCTTAACACTTTTATCATGTTCTCTACAAAATCCATATGGAAACTTGTCATGAATGATCACACGTCTGACAACCTCCAAGCCCTGGACATATGCAAACCGTTCCATCCAACCAATACATTGTCCTACAAGCAATTAATTTTATTTAAAACTAGTAGAATGGAAACAAAAATGTGAAATGTCAATTGTGGTATTGTGCCTTACCTGCCAAAGGACATATGCATGCCAACCAACCACTATCAGACAAAGAAGCTGATGCAACTGCAAGCCCATGCCGCACATGGTCCTCGAGCAAGACATTCCAAGTAGGAGTGGATCCTCTCTCATCAAGTGGATAGCCAGATGGAAAATCGAGCAATATAAAATCTGAAGCCCACTTCACCTTCTTACCCATCCTCTTGTAGTCCTGATCTCGACTAGCCACTGTAATAAAAAACTCATGCAAAATAGCATACTTATCATTTCTTTTAGAGTCAGCAAAGTCTTTGCCCATTGCAATGTAATCTCCAACTGTACAAGCAAACAAAGGTGTGATGCCACGGGCCAAGGAAATGTCAGGTGACTGTGATCGATGGAACACGTATTGCTTCACAAGTCCCGAGATTGATTCTCCACCTATATGCAAAAGCAAATTAATTACAAGTAAAACTAGTGTTAAAGGAACAACTACATATGCAGAACACAACAACACCCTTACCTGCACTCTCTATGTGATCCATTTCATGCCGCATAGGACTAGATGGTCCCTCATCTAGAAAGAGAACAATCATAAACTTATTAATGCAATGTCAAAACAAATTGAAGACAGCATCAACAAACAATCATATTGTATCTTCCTTACCTTTTTCTGGAGGATGTTCTTGTTTCTCTTTCTCTTTCTTATCTCTCCTTGAGCTTCCCTCCACTTTGTCCTTACTTGCTTCATTGGCTTTTTGTGAAGCATAAGTATTGTACAAGTCTCTTTCTCGCACCAGTACTTGTCCTTTAGGAAAATCTATCCACCAGGGACAATGTGCTAATTCCCATTGAGAGAGACGGTGCATGCCAGGTGGATACATGCATGCAGCATGACCAATCTCCACCCAACTCTTGCACAAATTTGGAATGTCAGAGATCCTTTTCTCTATTGCCAAGTGGGAGAGATATCTATCAACCAAGAAACACAAAAAAATTGGATGTCCCAAACCATCAAAAGGTCAAAAAATCAAGTGGAACAACCATCAATGATTGTGTAAGTACATGAATCAATAGCACAAAAATAGACAAATGAAAAATGAACCTTCGAATGAATTGACAACATACCTATAAACCACCCTATGGGCAGCCATGTCCAACTCAGATAGTCCATCTCCTTTTTTTCCACCCTTGCTCTCCATCTTTGTTTCCTTTGATCTTAGCACCACAAACATATGTTTTCTCCCCTCCAGTTTTATATCCTCCATGTATTGCTGCAATGTGTAATCCTTAGGGGTATCCAAAGGCATGCCCATTGTTGTGATTACCCTCAAATCTTCAAGCACTTTCAATGACTGTCTCTCCACCTTCTCCAAAAATATCTCTCTACTAATCCACCTAAACAGTAAAAGTTGACGCAATTTTATAATAAAAAAATAAGAGTCATGTTATTGGCAAGAAACAAACAAACACCATGAAAGATGATTTGTATTGGTAGAAGAAACACACCCTCTATACTCAAGGTCGCCCACAGGCATGAAGTACATGTCTCGCATAGGTTTAGTGGCTTCTAACAAAGAAAGGAAAATATTTTTTTTTTCTAATCTCAAATCAGACTTTGCAATGAGTTGGAACTTCTCCAATGTCACGCAAGAGTCCGCACCATCAAAGCGCAAGGCAAACAACTTTTCCAACCAAGCCTCTCCAAGACCAGGATCTATACAATTCAACACCTATCCAAAGATGACATGTCAGTCACTTAACTTCAAAATAAATGCAACAAAGTATAGAAAATTCAATTCACACCTTTCCCATCCTATCAGCAATTCTCTTTTGAATTATGGTACGCTACTTTCCTTCTGCCTCTCCCCTTTGATCTAAAGGTAGCTTTGTAGATATTTTGTCCATTGCTTTTTTAAGCTCTGTATTGTACTCAACCTACATACATAAGTTCCAATTAGAGAAAGCAAAGGAGTGATAAAGAAGTAAGCATCAATACAAATGCAACATTCTACCTGGAAGACAAGCCTTGCCAGATAACCTCTTGTCAATGGAAACCATGGCTTCTTCCCTTTACTCTCTTGAGCCCTCCAATTCTCTATTGATTTGATCTCACTCAAAGACAATGTTTTCATAAACACCATAGAGTCACACTCACAAATGTTGTGTGCATTTATGAGTATGTCCCTTAGACTGGGTTTGATAATGGCATGTTCATTCATGCTAGAAAACAAACAATAAAGTACACAACCCAATCAATAAATGCAAAGTAGCATAAAACACAAATGTGGAGAAGATTCAAAGAGTCCATGTACTTACGAATTCATTCGTTGTAGCCCTGCCAAGAGAGCAATCTCACTAATTTTCCTTGGGTCAATTATTGTGCATACCACTCGTACATGTCTTTTCTTGTTTGTAGGAAAGATTTCCTTGATAACACTCATCCATGCAGTGGTCCTATGATTGCCCTCCCAAACAAATAACATCTTTTGCGACATAAAATGAAAGTCAGTGTTAGACATCACATCTTTCTCAAACTCCTCATCCACCTCTCTCCAGGTGGGAGACCAACTCTTCCTCATATCATCTGTCACAACTATCTCCCCTCCATCACTCTTGCAGACAGATACAATGAAAGACCCTTTCTCCGGGAGATAGCCCTCCACTTGAAATGTACTTTTAAGTGAAGATACATCATCACGAAGTCCTCTCACCCTTGCATAAGGTATCAACCTACACAAGGGAATGCGAGGACACTGGTTTGAATCAAGCATCCTACATTTGCCAATCACATCACCTCCTCCTTCCACCTGAACTTCACTATCATCCAACTCATCCTCCTCCACTCTTGGACCTTCATCTCTTTGAGTTGATGATACTTCAACCTCTAGACCCACCACACTTTCTTGCTCTTCGGTTCCACCTAATGATGATTCAACATTGTGATCTACTTTTGTTCCTCTTGTCACCTTTGTAGAATGTGCCACTTGAACTTTTCTGCCTTTTTTTCCTGTCATCCTGAAAAGACAAAAAACAAGGCATTTTTCCAATCATAGTTCTCAAAACCTTTTCAATAAAAACCAAAACTAAAAACAAGAAACAACATGTAACAACAGATAGAGTATAACCTATGGCAGGTTCAAAGGTCTTCTCAAATCTTTCCATATGCTCAAAAAAACATGAGAGCTTTTTCACATATATATATGATAAAGGGTTTGTTTATGAAAACATATGCAATACATATCATGAGGGCAAAGCCCCAAACAGATAATGAAGTGTGTACACCTCATAAGGAAAAAGCTTCAGACAAATATCTCAAACTGCTGACATATATGAATGCAAAGGTGTGTAAACTCGCACTTATGAATAAATATCATTTTACATATCTAGACAAAAATACATGTATCTACCAATGCAATTGATTTCCAGTTTAGGGAACATTCACCCACTTGTGTCCTAAAAGAAAAAGTTTCATCTCCAATGCACATAGTATATCAACTTGTAGTGGTATCTATACACTTAGATATATGGAATTGCAGTGGCAAATATGCACTTCTATGCCTACCCCTTACCCTCATGAAAAGACACCTTGAGAAGCGAAAAAGGACAGCGTGTTAACGTGCTGTCCTTTTTGGCATCTCAAGCTGTCTCTGATGAACGCTTTTCAGCAAGGCTTTTCTACTCAATCCTCCATGTATCAATACTCACAAGAGGTTGCTTCGACTATTTCATCTTTTGTCTCCAAGTATGCTTTGGTATACAGGTCTTATGGTCTTTGGAATGCTATTGGACTCTTGGAGGGATAGGTCACATGGTCTTTTGATCGCTATGCAAGAGGGGACTATTGGACTGCCCGAGGGACCAAAATAGGCAACGCGTTAACGCGCTGTCTCTTTTGGTCTCTCATGCAATTCTAGAGCATAAATAGGATTGTCTTCGAAATGCTACCTAGATGCCGATGGTCTACAAGGTTTTCTAAAAGTTTTCCTCTTATCTCTCTACACTTGAACATTGGACTTGCACTCGCTCATTTGTTTTGTGAACTTCTTTCATCCGTTCAAGAGTTGAATATCACTTGAATGCCTCACATGGGAGCGGGTCTTGGACTGCCTGGGGCAACAAAAGAGGCAGCGCGTTAATGCGCTGCCTCTTTTACTGCCCTTCACAGTCCAAGTTCCCCTCCCTTGCATGACTCTGGGTAACTCTAGCAACCACATACATGCCTCGTATATATGGTTTGTAGAATATGGGTACAAATTTTTGACGGCAAGTCTTATAAAATGAAATGATACCTCGGGCTGCTACACAACCAAGTCAACAAAAAACCTGTGAACACCATCGAGTCCTAAGCAACAACCACCGAGCAATGCAAGCAAAATGGAGTAACGAAACAAAATGGAGCAAGAAAAAGTGGTGAAGAGCCCGAGGAGATAAAATCCGATGCCAAAATGCAGACTAATTAGACTATACAGAAAGGCGTACATCCCATAGCCTGGGGCAGCAAAAGAGGCAGCGCGTTAACGCGCTGCCTCTTTTGCTGCCCCAGGCTATGGTGTGTATGCCTTCCCACACTTCCCACAGTTCAAATGCTGTGGTCGCAGTTGGACTGCCTGGGGCAGCAAAAGAGGCAGCGCGTTAATGCGCTGCCTCTTTTGCTGCCCCAGGCAGTCCAACTGCCACCCCAAGCAGTCCAACTGCCTGGGGCAGCAAAAGAGGCAACGCGTTAACGCGCTGCCTCTTTTGCTGCCCCAGGCAGTCCAACTGCCACCCCAGGCAGTCCAACTGCCACCACCTCCGAGATGTAGATTCCATTAGTTCCAATCCTTCAGGAATTATAGGTGCAACATACGATAGGTGCATTTGTCAGCGAAGGAATCGCCCCAAGATAATGAAGCCGTGCCTGTCGGGGACGAAGAAAATCCTATTCCTGTTCTCCCGTTTCTGATATACTCTGCCTCACTCTATACGAAATTTCCCTCACGAGCGTCCTGTGATTTTGATGATGCGTCCTGTGACTTATTCGCCTGCACATGAGAGTGCCATAATGGAGTTAGAATCCACGGAAGACGAGCACAAAATGCAAGTGCGAGCAGCAAAACTCGAGTGATACCCACCACCCGTGGTAAGGCACTAGGATGGAAGAATGTGTGAGATGGCCGACCAGGTCGTTGAGTTTCTTGTTATTGGAGAAGCTACCGTGACCACTGTCACAAAAAAAAGAGATTACTGTTACGGCTGGGAGACAAGGTGAGAACAGAGATTTGCGAGGCCACAACCCCGACTAACAGTAGATTCACGGCTCTCTTAACGAAACTCAAACACATTGCTACAATCGGCTCGCAGGCAAGCGGGACAATCTAAATCATCTTGCAGCTCCAGCCTCGTCCACTCGACTTTTCGGTATTACTTTTTCATATCCGTCTGATGAATGGCATATAGCTTCGGGAATACTAGCCATTTCTAGCATGATTTTGGGAAATTTAATCGCCGTTACTCAAACAAGTATGAAACGTATGCTGGCATATTCCTCCACAAGCCAAATCGGCTATATCATGATTGGGATACTCGCTGCAGACCCCGATAATGGCTATGCAAGTATGACAACTTATACGTTCATTCACAGCAAGTATGACAACTGCCACCACGCTACGCCACGCCACCTGCTCGACTTGTTGGTAGGTCAAAAAGGCTAAAGGTTCAATTGATAGATGAAGTGGAATCGTATAAATGGTAACAAAGACAGAAGGAATCGTCAAATTCGTTTTACGATTCGTGCTATCGATAGCCTACATATAGGATCTGAAAGCGTGCTCACATGGGAACACACCAACAAATCCTACAAGCTGCTACCCCGCTTTACTATCCGAGCAAGTAGCTTCTCATTTACGCCCCTCTGGCGAAGGAGTCGGTCGGGAACGAGCGCGAGAGACCCATAATGCTCTTGAAGGTGATCTTATCCGGGTTCTTCTCGTCGATGTAAATCTCGTTCACAGGCACCCAGACCAGCAGATCCTTGGCTTTGACGCCTCTGATATCCTTCATCCGCTTCTCCGTGATGGTGCAAGTGACGAGCTCATCGTACACGCAATGGCGGTCGGCCTTCTTGAAGTGGTGCTCCTGGCTACGGCGGGTGACCATCCAGACGAAGCCGGTGTCTTCGACCCAGCCACCTTCGACGATATCCTGGAGGGGGAGGAGGCCACCGGGGAGGTGGAAAGTCTCGAAAAGCTCAGCAGATTTATCAGCACATTCTTCACCGAGGAAGATGACGGCCTTATCACGGACATCAAGGAAGTAGATAGCAGTTTCGACGGCCATAGCTAAAGAGATAGAGATGGAGATGGAGATGGAGATATTGAAGATGAAGAGAGGAGCATAACAAAGAAGGGCTTGTGTAGAGCATTGAATATAAAGCGAGTTTTACGAATTGTTCGTGCTGGAAGTGAAAACTCTATAGGACACCGCAGACGACACCTCGGCACACAAGCTAATATCCATCATAACGATGGGCATTACAATATAAGCCACCAGAGAAAGGGAGATGAAAGCGAGGCGCCGAAAGGAAAGAACGAAAGGAAAGAACAAATGCTGTGGTGGCAGTTGGACTGCCTGGGGCAGCAAAAGAGGCAGCGCGTTAACGCACTGCCTCTTTTGCTGCCCCAGGCAGTCCAACTGCCACCACACCACAAAAGAAGCTATCGTGCCACCACAGCACAAAAGAAGCTATCGTGCCACCCCAGGCAGTCCAACTGCCACCACAGCCTTTGATGTCACGTGTAATCTATCAGGGGTCGGTCGATCTTCGATCTTCCAGGATCTCTCTCGTCAAGCGGGTTCGAGGTGCTCGGCTCATTAGCCATTGTTTATGAAACAGATAGAGAACCCGAAAAACAGATAGAGCACCTTCTAGCCAATCTAGCAAATCAAGAATCTAATCCGCTCCAAATGCTGTGGTGGTAGTTGGACTGCCTGGGGCAGCAAAAGAGGCAGCGCATTAATGCGCTGCCTCTTTTGCTGCCCCAGGCAGTCCAACTGCCACCACAGCCAAGAGAGGGCAGGAAGGTACTATGATCATTCGTGAACTCTGAGCGACTATCGTCGTCTACAAGGGGAGGACTCATGTCCAGTTCTATCCCAGCAATGCATCGTCAACACACAACCCTTCTTCTGTATTTCTTTCCGAGCTGCCCAACAACAAAACACACATGTAATAAAATTCGCCAAAACATGAGCGCATGAAAGGGAAGGTACTTGGGGCACTCTTGTTGATCTTCGAGTTTTTGAGAAGCGTTGCGTCTCTACTTGCAAGCTATAAAGTAGTTGGTAGTAGATGACTTCTCAACAAAGTCGAGAACCGAAATCTCACATCAGAGCCTCCAAGCGTAGCTCCCTGCAAAAAAGTATGTATAGACAATCATACAACAGGTAGTAAATTCAAGCAAACAATCAAAAGAACGGAGGGAGATAGATAGAGCTTGTAAAAGGTATGGCAACAGGATCTAAGTAGAAGGCTTCGTGCAGAAAAAGAGGAAACTTTTTCCCCCTATTCCTTGAATCAAAAAATCACAATCAAGTTGAAAAACAGCCGAGTCGTGAATAGTATCCCAAGTGGTAGAGAAGGTTCGTTTTGGGAAAAGGAAGCGAGATAGACCATACGTTTTGCTGCAACCCTCTTATAGTCGTGTCCAGGCTCCTCAAAAGAGTTGCTCTAAGAATCCGATGCCCAGTGGTAGCTGCCAGTGTGTCAACGAACTCCAATATTCATTCGAGATGTAGTGAACCTTCCTTTGAGCAGTGCGCCACTGTGCGATTCCTACGCAGCTTCCTGAGTCTTCCAGCAAAGGGAGTTTTATAGTGGAACTGGCTTTACTGGAGTTCCAAGAAAGAGCACGAACAATCAAAATGAGGCGAAGGAGGGAGGAGGGCAAGGAAGGCGAGCTGGGGGAGGGAACGGATGAGGGGGAGCAGAGACGAGGGGTTGAGGGGGAGTTGAGGAAGTAGAAGTTATCACACACACAGATGAAGACGAAGAAGATTCGGGCGCCATTGGTTGGCGGAAGTGGACGAGCCATTGGTTGGCGGAAGTGGAGCGGCTGAGCGGCTATTGAAGAAGGCGAAGTGGACGAGCCATTGGTTGGCGGAAGTGAAGAAGGAAGCCTCGCGTCTGCTTCCTTCTTCTTGAGATCTTCTTCTTTTATGAGCATTTACTCAGCATTTACTCCACTCGAATTCCAATGGACCTGTCATCCCGCCCAACGCTCAGTCAATGGCAGGCCTAGCCTTTAGAGAAACGATTTTATCAGATTTTGCAGGCCTGGTCATTATTAGACGGTAGGAGAAGACGTGGGTATGGGTAACGCCAGAAACCGCATAACCCTTGTAATAGTGAGGAGAACACCTTGTAATGACTCATGATGGAAATAGTAATATTGCTCGTTCATGCAAATGTGAAGTAAACTAACACGTTTTGATAGTTTTCATTTTAGATATGGATTTGAAGATACTACTCATTCTAACTATTACTCTAGTAAAATATAGTAATTATAAATCTTTAATTTTTTTCTTGATATTTTAGTCGTTCAATTATATAAATTTGAAAGTTACTTCTCTTTTTATTCATTTATATTAAATGTACACCCTTACTGAATGAAATGCATGAAGGCATCTTGTTCAAATAAAGACTTGCAGTTAAACGACCACCTTGGATGCTAATAGTGACATCCATTTGCATTTGACACTTACAGAGACGAACTTGCTTCTTCTCTTCTCTCCCATAATCCCTCTCAGTGGCTCTTTCAACACTTCTCTTTGCTCCATTCTCTTCGGTCTCCAACACATCTATGCCATTTCTTCTTTTGCCTCCCTGCTTCCAGACCCTTTCTGTAGCTAGCTTTTCTCTTGTTCTTTGGTTGGTGTCGTCTGGTGCTACATCTTGGCTCTAGCATTTGAATCATGCCTTTCTCAGTTTTCATTCGCTTTGGAGAACACGAATCATTGACCATTCGTTTTGACACTCCTTTCTTGGAGGTTTCATTGGTGGAGCTTAAGGAACACTTTCACATTGAGAACGAGGACATTGAGCTGCATCAAGAAATCGGAATAGATGAGCTTGCCATTGTACTTCCAGTGGTAAACTTAGAGGATGGTCAGAAAGGGTTCAAGATTAGTGGTAGCCAACAATCAACCTTAAGAGTTCACATGCCCTATAAAAGAGGTTCTCATGGTGACTTTATGAATCATGAACTAAATAGTGTGGTTTCACTGATAGAGAGGATGCCTTTGAATAGTTCTCTTCATGTTGCGCTCAAATCTGCAGTTCGAGTGGAGAAAGTTACTGAGCTTCCTCTAACTTATGATGGATATATTGTCTTCGAACTTCCACCTATGCCTAAGGGTTCACCAATGTCTGGAATGGAACAGAATACTGATGGTCATGTTTGGACAAAATATTCCACATGTTCGCAAGACTGCTTCAATGGTGTTGTGAGAATGAGTAGATGTTCAAGTTATTTGAGATCTTGTAATTTGGATTGTCCTTTCCTTGAACGAATGGGAGTTTTAAATGATACACAATGGAAAGGAAAGCTTAGGAGACCTCCTCTACCTGGTCCCATTGATCCAGCCTTGGGGTCACTTGTGTGCAAGCATTGTGATGCAATACCAGAGTGTGTTTACCTATGCAGTGCTATTATATATTATTGCTTTCCCCATGAACGAGTGAAGACAACGAGATGTGCAGTGCATGTGGGTTTCCATGACCATCCAGTTGAAAAAGGTAGAAGTCGAGCAAAGGAAATGCAAGTAGATGATCTCATTTCAATGCGTGCAAGGTTGAATGGAAATTCCTCTTGCAAAAAAATCGAGGTGTCTGTGGCACAAGACCTTGTGATGGAGATGATGCTAGCAAAGGATGGGGTTGTTGTGGAGCCGCTAGATGATCAAAAGTTCAAAGAAGTGCTTGAAACCATTACACCAATGACCCAGAGAAGGAGGCTTCAGAGAGTGGTGCAGAGCGCAAGAAGTGAGGCTAGAGGAGGGGATGGTGGAATGGATTCAATACTTGATTTAAAGAGGAGATGCAAATATCCATACCTACAAAGTATCCTATTTCCTGAACAATTGCAAGATGAACAACAACCACATATCTTCAAAATGTCGACCATTGGTCCAGGATCAGGAGTTGATCTAGTGAATCGCATGCGGCCTGGTGGGAGCTTGGGATCACAATGGGTTCATTTTGACCATGTGCATCGAGTGAGGGGATGGTCAACAATGGGTGCTCATGTGTATGACCCATTCATAAGGGAACTATTAACTATAGCAATATGTGAATTCAAGGTGGAGGATAACCATGCTCAAGTTCGATTCTGGGAGCTACTGAACAATACAATGGAGAAGAATGGTTTTGAAAAACCTGAATTCCGTGGATTCATGGCAGATGGAGCAGGAGCAAATTGGCTGGCTGTCCGCACTGTTTACAATGGGGGACCGGAAAATGTGATGGATGGTAGAGAAAGAACTTGTGTTTTCCATTGGGAGATGAGCATGGTTGAGCACACCAGACGATGCATTAAGCTGCAATTTCAGGAGGAGCATAAACTTCTATGTCGGAAGTGGAGAGAGGCAACAACTTCAACTTCTGCAGACCAATGCAAACAAACATTGAATTTGTATTGGTCCCCAATTCATGTGAAGGAGGGTGAGCTACCAACATTGCATACGTGGCTTGCTTGGTGGGATGTTAGAGTCAACTAGTGGGGGGGAATGTTCTTGTAGCAAGAAGAGCACTCTGGATTTGTTCCTACAGTGAACCTTTCAGAGACAAAACATTCTAGCATGAGAGCAGCACATGGATATGCAAAACACATAACATTGTATGATGCTTGTGCAGCAGATCTTGCAATGAGTGTCCTTCAGAGTGCCCACTACAATGCCTTTATGAATGGAAGACACTTGGTTACAGGACCAAATTCGGATGCTCTCCGGCGAAGAATACTTGATGGTAGTGGGTCTGGTAAAGGGGACAGAAATAGGCTTGTGGATTTATCACACATAGTGATTGAAGAGGGTGGGATACAATCTCCTGAGATGAATAAGCCAATAACAGAATCGGTGAGCATAAGAAGAAAGAGGGGTTCAAAATGTTCAACATCGGTCCATGCAAATGATAGTCATCGACCATAATACATGACAGTGACAACAAGGAGAGTGATAGGAAAAAGAAGACAAATTGATTTTAAAAGTCCATCACAGGACGTGGTTTGTAGAGAGATAGATATTCATGAAGCCAATTGGGCGATCAGGAGAACAGAACCACATAGCGTTGTCACATGCTTTGGCTACTTGGCAGAGAGTCGGAGACGATGTGGGGCACTAATCAATGCACTTGGTAGAAGTGCAAGTTATGGTGTGCCAGCCCCTTGTTTTAAGGGAAGAAGGCAAAATTCTCATGGAGTGACAGAGCAGTTTGTATGGTTTTGTAATACTTCTGTCACCCATACATGGAACGTGGATAAATCCATTCAAGGTGTTCCTGGGGTCTCTCCAGGTGTATGGAAGGTTGCAAGTGGGACATCAATGACTGTAGATGAGAGGGGTGCCCTTGTAAGGGCAGGTTTTGTATTTAATAGTGATGATTCTATTGGTGTGATGGGACCTCCTTATGCACAGCAGATCCATACACCTAGCCATGTGCGCCCTTCTCATCGTGATGGAAAGCTTGTTTCATGGAGAAGTAAGTTGAATAAAGATTTCAACGAAAGGATACACAAGGCAGTTACAGAAAATGGGGAGGTGGTGAGAGAGAACATCATTATTCCACATGAGGTGCATGTATTCCATGTTCGTACAACAGGATCAATGTCTAAGGGGCTAACATATAGTGTCTTGATTTCAGAGTTTCCACGTTGCACATGCCTTGATTTCACAGAAAGGGAAGCAAGAAAAAGTCCCTACATGCCTTGCAAGCACATATACTTCGTGTTTATTGTTGTCTTGGGCTTAACTGAAATGGTGCATCAGTTTATGCATCAGCCTGCATTGACAAAAGTTGAATTGTTTCAAGCTCTGGGTGGTAGAAGAAACCCATCAAGTATGTAGTGTATGGCTTGGATGCCCTTTTTTTTCAATTCCTTCAGAATCGGATAATATATGTAGGTGTGCTTTCTTGCATGATGCTACACTAAGTTGTATTTTTTGAAGGTGGAAGAAACCCATGAAGCATTTAGTAGGCAGCCTAGATGCCTTTTTTATATTTCCTTTGGAAGCGGATGATATATATAGGTGTGCTTCCATGTTTTGGCAATGCACAAAAAAACATTTTGTACAATCATTCCAAGGGTTGGTTGGAAGATATTTTAAAGCATCAAATTTTTCTATCAACTTTTTTTTGTATGACATATGCTTTTTGTGCTATGGAGTTAATAACTTTTAGAAAAAAGTGACTTCTGACAACATGAAGAGCAGTTAATGTAATATGTTACTATTCTCATTATTGAAAGCATTCAATGTTTTATTTTATCATTACTTTTTCACAACAAAGGAAACATGATTTGAACATGTACTTCTGGAAACATGCTAGCCAAGATGCAGGCGAGTGGTTAAGCTTTCTTAGAGCATAAATTGTGGTAATTGGCTGTCTTGGATGAATATGATGTGGCTGTTATTAAACAGATAACACCTTGCATTGTTGTTTGCTCGCTTATTTGGCCTCGCTCGCTTTTCTTCGCTCGCTTTTTGGTAATCCTCCGCCCTTCCCCACTCCCCCCTTCCCCCCCCTCCCTGCCGCCAGCCCCCCCTCCCCCCTTCCCCCCCCCAGTCCCCCCCCCCTCCTCCCCTTCCGCCAGCCCCCCCGCCCTCCGCCCTTCCCCCCCCGCCCCCCTTCCCTCCTCCTTTCCCCCCTCTACTCCACCCGCCTCTCCCTCCCTTCCCTCCAGCCCCTCCATCCTCTTCTTCTCCTCCCCTCAACCTTTCTCTCTCTAGTTCCTCTCTCTTCAAATTTTTAAAAAGAAATCTAGATAAAGAATTAATCAAAAAATTTTGCAAGTACCTGGAAAAAGTTTGTAAGTTTGCTCTTTCTTGCTTTCTTGCTTTTCCTTCCTTGCTCTCTTGATCGTCCTTGCTTTCTTGCTTCACTGAATGAAATGAGGGGAGAATGAATGAAGAAGGAAGACTATATATAAGAAAAATTAGGTTTTCCTCCTCCTCTCCTATTGGCTTTCCATTCCTCCCCTCTTTCCTATTGACTTTTGATTTATCCCCTCTCCCATTGGCTCCCATTACTCCTCCCTCTCCCATTGGACCCCCATCCCTCATCCCCCATCCATCCATTTCTTCTTCCTCCCCATTGCCACCACTCCCATCCCACATTTCCACCACGTCCCATACTCCTCCCATTTCCCAAAATCTCATATTTCCCCATCTCACCCTTCTCTTTTTCATCCCCTATTAACTCCCTCACTCATTTCACTCCCTTATTATCCTACTCCCCTATGACCTTCCCCTCTCCCATTCCATTCTTCCCTCCCCACTCTCACTTCCACTTGCCATTTGAAAACTATTAATATATTATTATACTATTTTTTATACTTATTATCATACACCCCTATTACTTCCCTCTCCCATTCCACTCCTCCCTCCTCACTCCCACTTCCACTTCCCATTACTCACTTGCTATACACATTTGCAAACTATTAATATATTATTATATGATTTTTTATACTATTTGCAAACTTACATGTGGGCAAAATCACAAGTGTCAAAGCGATCCTATTGTGGTCATAGAACAACTGTGCTTTTATTCAAGGGCATATTTATCCTCATCAACAAGCTTATTTACTCAAGGTATGAAGTGCATAATTTGTGCACTAGGTGTTTACTTTGTTGTATCAAAATTGTTTGCCACACACATGCATATACACATACCAAGAATTTTCTAATATTATCGCATCTACATTTCTCCGATGGGCACAAAACTTTGTACACACCTCAACCTAGTCTTATTGACTTGCATACAAAGTGGTGCACCCATCCCATAAGTACTTGTTCAGATAACACACCTCCAAACGTATTTTATGACGATTGTGCATAACACTAGGAACAAAATGGTGTATCATGTGAGATCGACTATGCAAAGCATATCCAATGGACACAAGACTTTGCACGTTTCTCAACCTAGGTAGTATTGACTTGTGTGCAAAGTGGCATCCCCATCCGATAAGTACTTGTTTGAAAAATACACCTACGATCGTGTTTCTTGACCGTTATACATGACACCAAGGCCAAAAACGGTATTTAATACTCAATCTGCCATGTAAAGCATATCCGATGGGCACAATACTTTGCACGTGCCTCAAAACCAGTGGTATGGTATTCCATGCAAAGTGGAATGCCCATTCAATAAGTACTTTTTAGAATATCACACCTAGGGCCATGTTTTTTATTGGTTGTTGTCCATGACACTAAGGCAAAAACGCTAATTTATGCTTAATTGACAATGCAACGCATATGCGATCATCACACTACTTTGCACACATCTCAACCTAGGTATTATTGACTTACATGCAAAGTGGCGTGCCCATCCCATAATACCTAGTCGAATAACACATCTAGGACCGCGTTTTTTGACAATTGTGCAGGACAAAACAATGTTTAATGCTTGTTTGATAATGCAAAGCATATCCGCTTGGCACAATACTTTGCACACACCTTCAACTAGGTGGAATTGACTTACATGCAAAGTGGCACGCCCATCCCATAAGTGCTTGATCGGATAACACACCTAGCAGCGTGTTTTTCTACGGATGTGCATGATACTAGAGCAAATATAGTATTTAATGCTTGATCAACCATGCAAAGGATATCCGATGGGCACAAAACTTTTCTTCTGCCTCAACCTAGGTGGTATTAAAATGTTCTCAAAGAGGCACACCCATCCGATAAGTACTTGGTCAAATAACACACCTAAGGGCGTGTTTTTTTACGGATGTCCATATCACTAGGGAAAAAATCGTATACAATGTGTGATCGACCATGTAAAGCATATCCGATGGTGACAATACTTTGCATGCACCTCAACGTAGTTGAAACGGACTTCCGTACAAAGTGTAGCCCCCATCCGATAAGTACTTGTTTGGATAACACACCTAGGACCATGTTTTTTCATGGTTATGCATGACACTAAGGCAAAAAAGGTGTTTTATGCTTGATCGACAATGCAAAGCATATCCGATGGGCACAATACTTTGCACACACCTTGAACTAGCTGGAATCATCTTACATGCAAAGTGGCATGCCCATTCCATAAGTGCTTGATCGGATAACATACCTAGCAGCGTGTTTTTTTACGGATGTGCATGACACTAGAGAAAAAATAGTATTTAATGCTCGATCGACCATGCAAAGAATATCCGATGGGCACAACACTTTTCATATGCCTCAACCTAGGTGGTATTGAAATGTTCTCAATGAGGCACACCCATCCGATAAGTACTTGGTCAGATAACACATCTAATGGCATGTTTTTTTGCGGATGTCCATATCACTAGGGAAAAAATGGTGTATAATGCGTGATCGACCATGCAAAGCCTATCCGATGGTGACAATACTTTGCATGCACCTCAACGTAGTTGAAACGGACTTGCGTGCAAATTGGATCCCCCATCTGATAAGTACTTATTTGAATAACACACCTACCGCTGTGTTTTTTTACGGTTGTACATGACACTAAGGCCAAAAACGGTGTATAATGCATGATCAACCATGCAAATCATATCCGATGGTGACAATACTTTGCACGCACCTCAACCTAGTCAAAATGGACTTGCGTGCAAAGTGAAGCACACATCCAATAAGTACTTGTTTAAATAACACACTTAGGACCGTGTTTTTTCATGGTTGTGCATGACACTAAGGCAAAAACGGTGTTTTAGGCTTGATCGACAAAGCAAAGCATATACGATGGGCACAATACTTTGCACACACCTTCAACTAGGTGGAATTGACTTACATGCAAAGTGGCACTCCCATCCCATAAGTGCTTGATTGGATAACATACCTAGCAGCGTGTTTTTTTACGAATGTGCATGACACTAGAGCAAAAATAGTATCTATTGCTCGATCGATCATGCAAACGATATCCGATGGGCACAACACTTTTCATGCACCTCAACCTAGGTGGTATTGAAATGTTCTCAATGAGGCACATCCATCCGATAAGTACTTGATCAGATCACACACCTAATGGCATGTTTTTTTGCAGATGTGCATATCACCAGGGAAAAATGGTGTATAATGCGTGATCGACCATGCAAAGCATATTCGATGGTGACAATACTTTGCACGCATCTCAACCTAGTTGAATCGGACTTGCATGCAAACTGGAGCCCCCATCCGATAAGTACTTAATTGAATAACACACCTAGGACCGTGTTTTTTCATGGTTATGCATGACACTAAGGCAAAAACGGTGTTTTATGCTTGATCGACAATGCAAAGCATATCTGATGGGCACAATACTTTGCACACATCTTCAACTAGGTGGAATCGACTTACATGAAAAGTGGCACGCCCATCCCATAAGTTCTTGATCGGATAACATACCTAGCTGCATGACACTAAAGCAAAAATAGTATATTTAATGCTCGATCGACCATGCAAAGGATATCCGATGGGCACAACACTTTTCATATGCCTCAACCTAGGTGGTATTGAAATTTTCTCAAAGAGGCACACCCAACCTAGGTCAGATGACACACCTAAGGGCGTGTTTTTTTGCGGATGTCCATATCACTTGGGAAAAAATGGTGTATAATGCGTGATCGACCATGCAAAGCATATCCGATGGTGACAATACTTTGCACGCACCTCAATGTAGTTGAAAAGGACTTGCATGCAAATTGGAGCCCCCATCCGATAAGTACTAGTTTGAATAACACACCTAGGACCGTGTTTTTATATGGTTGTGCATAACATAAAGGCAAAAACGGTGTTTTATGCTTGATCGACAATGCAAAGCATATCTGATGGGCACAATACTTTGCACACACCTTCAACTAGGTGGAATTAACTTACATGCAAAGTGGCACGCCCATCCCATAAGTGCTTGATCAGATAACATACCTAGTAGCGTGTTTTTTTACAGATGTGCATGACACGAGCAAAAATAGTATTTAATGCTCGATCGACCATGCAAAGGATATTCGATGGGGACAGCACTTTTCGTACGCCTCAACCTAGGTGGTATTGAAATGTTCTCAAAGAGGCACACCCTTCCGATAAGTACTTGGCCAGATAACACCCCTAAGGGCGTGTTTTTTTGCGGATGTGCATATCACTAGGGAAAAAATGGTGTATAATGCGTGATCGACCATGCAAAGCATATCCTGTAGTGAGAATACTTTGCACACACCTCAACGTAGTCAAAATGGACTTGTGTGCAAAGTGGAGCCTCCATACGATAAGTACTTATTTGAATAACACACCTACGGCCATGTTTTTATATGGTTGTGCATGACACTAAGGCAAAAACGGTGTTTTATGCTTGATCGACAATGCAAAGCATATCCGATGGGTACAATACTTTGAACACACCTTCCACTAGGTGAATGACTTACATGCAAAGTGGCACGCCCATCGCATAAGTGCTTGATCGAATAACACACCTAGCAGCGTGTTTTTTTACGGATGTGCATGACACTAGAGCAAAAATAGTATTTAATGCTCGATCGACCATGCAAAGCATATCCAATGGGCACAATACTTTTCGTACACCTTAACCTAGGTGGTATTGAAATGTTCTCAAAGAGGCACACCCATCTGCTGATAAGTACTTGGTCAGATAACATGCCTAAGGGCGTGTTTTTTTGAGGATGTGCATACCACTAGGGAAAAAACGGTGTATAATGCGTGATCGACCATGCAAATCATATCCGATGGTGACAATATTTTTCACACACCTCAACATAGTTGAAACGGACATGCGTGCAAAGTGGAGCCCCCATTCAATAAGTACTTGTTTGAATAACACACCTATGGCCGTGTTTTTTGACGGTTGTACATGACACCAAGGCCAAAAACGGTGTATAATGCGTGATCGACCATGCAAATCATATCCGATGGTGACAATACTTTGCACGCACCTCAAGGTAGTTGAAACAAACTTGCGTGAAAATTGGAGCCCCCATCCGATAAGTACTTGTATGAATAACACACTTAGGACCGTGTTTTTTCATGGTTGTGCATGACACTAAGGCAAAAACGGTGTTTTAGGCTTCATCGACAATGCAAAGCATATCCAATGGGCACAATACTTTGCACACACCTTCAACTAGGTGGAATTCACTTACATGCAAAGTGGCACTCCCATCCCATAAGTGCTTGATCGGATAAGATACCTAGCAGCGTGTTTTCTTACAGATGTGCATGACACTAGAGCAAAAATAGTATTTAATGCTCAATCGACCATGCAAAGGATATCTGATGGGCACAACACTTTTTCTACACCTCAACCTAGGTGTTATTGAATGTTCTCAAAGAGGCACACCCATCCGATAAGTACTTGGTCAGATAACACACCTAAGGGCGTGTTTTTTTGCAGATGTCCATATCACTTGGGAAAAAATGGTGTATAATGCCTGATCGACCATGCAAAGAATATCCGATGGTGACAATACTTTGCACGCACCTCAACGTAGTTGAAACTGACTTGCATGCAAAGTGGAGCCCCCATCCGATAAGTACTAGTTTGAATAACACACCTAGGACCGTGTTTTTATATGGTTGTGCATGACACAAAGGCAAAAACGGTGTTTTATGCTTGATCGACAATGCAAAGCATATCCGATGGCCACAATACTTTGCACACACCTTCAACTAGGTGGAATTCACTTACATACAAAGTGGCATTCCCATCGCATAAGTACTTGATCGGATAACACACCTAGCAGCGTGTTTTTGTACGATGTGCATGACACTAAGGCAAAAATGGTATTTAATGCTCGATCGACCATGCAAAGCCTATCCGATGGGCACAATACTTTTCCTACACCTTAACCTAGGTGGTATTGAAATGTTCTCAAAGAGCCACACCCATCCGATAAGTACTCGGTCAGATAACATACCCAAGGGCATGTTTTTTTGCAGATGTGCATACCACTACGGGAAAAACGTTGTATAATGCATAATCGACCATTTATAGCATATCCGATGGTGACAATACTCTGCACGCATCTCAACCTAGTTGAAACGGACTTGCATGCAAACTGGAGCCCCCATCCGATAAGTACTTGTTTGATTAACACACTTAGGACCATGTTTTTTCATGGTTGTGCATGACCTCGGGGGGGTCACTATGTATAAACCCTCTATATCACGTGCGTTCAAGGCCTATATTTAAAATCCCTTATCTGTAAATTTTTTCATTAATAAAATGTACCCCTTTTCTATACAAATCTGTAAATTTTTTCCAAAATTATTTTAAATAGTCCCTTATGTATATTTATTTCTGTAAATTTTAGGAATAAAAAATATCCTTCTGTCGAACTCACGTGATAGGGTTACATATGGTGAGTGACCCCCCCGAGTGCATGACACTAAGGCAAAAACGGAGTTTTATGCTTGATCGACAATATGCAAAGAATATCCGATGGATTCAATACTTTGCACACACCCTTAACTAGGTGGAATTGGCTTACATGCAAAGTGGCATGCCCATCCCATAAGTGCTTGATCGGATAACATACCTAGCAGTGTGTTTTTTTATGGATGTGCATGACACTAGAGCAAAAATAGTATTTAATGCTCGATCGACCATGCAAAGGATATCCAATGGGCACAGCACTTTTCGTATGCCTCAACCTAGGTGGTATTGAAATGTTCTCAAAGAGGCACACCCATCTGATAAGTACTTGGTTAAATAACACCCCTAAGGGCATGTTTTTTTGCGGATGTGCATATCACTAGGGAAAAAATAGTGTATAATGCGTGATCAACCATGCAAAGCATATCCGATGGTAACAATACTTTGCACGCTCCTCAAGGTAGTTGAAATGGACTTGCGTGCAAAGTGGAGCCCCCATCCGATAAGTACTTACTTGAATAACACACCTACGGCCGTGTTTTTATATGGTTGTGCATCACACTAAGGCAAAAACGGCGTTTTATGCTTGATCGACAATGAAAAGGATATCCGATGGGAACAATACTTTGCACACACCTTCAACTAGGTGGAATTGACTTACATGCAAAGTGGCACGCCCATCGCATAAGTGCTTGATCGGATAACACACCTAGCAGCGTGTTTTTTTACGGATGTGCATGACACTAGAGCAAAAATAGTATTTAATGCTCGATCAACCATGCAAAGCATATCCGATGGACACAATACTTTTTGTACACCTCAACCTAGGTGGTATTGAAATGTTCTCAAAGAGGCATACCCATCCGATAAGTACTTGGTCAGATAACATACCTAAGGGCATGTTTTTTTACAGATGTGCATACCACTAGGCAAAAACGGTGTATAATGTGTGATCGACCATGCAAATCATATCCGATGCTGACAATACTTTGCACACACCTCAACATAGTTGAAATGGACATGCGTGCAAAGTGGAGCCCCCATCCGATAAGTACTTGTTTGAATAACACACCTAGGACCGTGTTTTTTCATGGTTGTGCATGACACCAAGGCCAAAAACGGTGTATAATGCATGATCGACCATGCAAAGCATATCCGATGGGCACAATACTTTGCACACACCTTCATCTACATGGAATCGACTTACATGTAGAGTGCCACGCCCATCCCATAAGTGCTTGAATGGATAACATATCTAGCAGCGTGTTTTTTTACGGATTTGCATGACACTAGAGCAAAAATAGTATTTAATGCTCGATCGACCATGCAAAGGATATCCGATGGGCACAACACTTTTTGTACACCTCAACCTAGGTGGTATTGAAATGTTCTCAAAGAGGCACACCCATCCGATAAGTACTTGGTCAGATAACACACCTAAGGGCATGTTTTTTTGTGGATGTGCATATCACTAGGGAGAAAATGGTGTATAATGCGTGATCGACCATGAAAAGCATATCCGATGGTGACAATACTTTCAACGCACCTCAATGTAGTTGAAACGGACTTGCGTGCAAAGTGGAGCCACCATTCGATAAGTACTAGTTTGAATAACACACCTAGGACCGTGTTTTTATATGGTTGTGCATGACACAAAGGCAAAAACAATGTTTTATGCTTGATCGACAATGCAAAGCATATCCGATGGGCACAAGACTTTGCACATACCTTCAACTAGGTGGAATTGACTTACATGCAAAGTGGCATTCCCATCGCATAACTACTTGATCGGATAACACACCTAGCAGCGTGTTTTTTTACGAATGTGCATGACACTAAGGCAAAAATGGTATTTAATGCTCGATTGACCATGCAAAGCATATCCGATGGGCACAATACTTTTTGTACACCTTAACCTAGGTGGTATTGAAATGTTCTCAAAGACGCACACCCATCCGATAAGTACTTGGTCAGATAACATACCTAAGGGCATGTTTTTTTACAGATGTCCATATCACTAGGGAAAAAATGGTGTACAATGCGTGATCGACCATGCAAAGCATATCCGATGGTGACAATACTTTGCACGCACCTCAACGTAGTTGAAACAGACTTGCGTGCAAAGTGGAGCCCCCATCCAATAAGTACTTGTTTGGATAACACACCTAGGACTGTGTTTTTTCATGGTTATGCATGACACTAAGGCAAAAATGGTGTTTTATGCTTGATCGACAATGCAAGGCATATCCGATGGGCACAATACTTTGCACACACCTTGAACTAGGTGGAATCAACTTACATGCAAAGTGGCACGACCATTCCATAAGTGCTTGATCAGATAACATACCTAGCAGCGTGTTTTTTTACGGATGTGCATGACACTAGAGCAAAAATAGTAATTTAATGCTCGTGTGTTTTTTTGCAGATGTCCATATCACTAGGGAAAAAATGGTGTATAATGCGTGATCGACCATGCAAAGCATATCCGATGGTGATAATACTTTGCACGCACCTCAACGTAGTTGAACCGGACTTGTGTGCAAAGTGGAGCCCCCATCTGATAAGTACTTATTTGAATAACACACCTACAGCTGTGTTTTTTGACGGTTGTACATGACACTAAGGCCAAAAACGGTGTATAATGCGTGATCAACCATGCAAATCATATCCGATGGTGATAATACTTTGCACGCACCTCAACGTAGTTGAACTGGACTTGCGTGCAAAGTGGAGCCCCCATCTGATAAGTACTTATTTGAATAACACACCTATAGCTGTGTTTTTTGACGGTTGTACATGACACTAAGGCCAAAAACGGTGTATAATGCGTGATCAACCATGCAAATCATATCCGATGGTGAAAATACTTTGCACACACCTCATTGTAGTCAAAAGAGACTTGCGTGCAAAGTGGAGCCCCCATCCAATAAGTACTTGTTTGAATAACACACTTAGGACCGTGTTTTTTCATGGTTGTGCATGACACTAAGGCAAAAACGGTGTTTTAGGCTTGATCGACAAAGAAAAGCATATCCGATGGACACAATACTTTGCACACACCGTCAACTAGCTGGAAT
Source organism: Dipteris shenzhenensis (assembly GCF_047967505.1). Classification (NCBI taxonomy): domain Eukaryota; kingdom Viridiplantae; phylum Streptophyta; class Polypodiopsida; order Gleicheniales; family Dipteridaceae; genus Dipteris; species Dipteris shenzhenensis. The sequence continues at coordinate 34,185,986 of NC_141597.1, read as the reverse complement.
TGACTTACATGCAACGTGGCACTCCCATCCCATAAGTCCTTGATTGGATGACATACCTACCTAGTTTTTTTACGGATGTGCATGACACTAGAGCAAAAATAGTATCTAATGCTCGATCGATCATGCAAAGGATATCCGATGGGCACAACACTTTTTGTGCACCTCAACCTAGGTGGTATTGAAATGTTCTCAATGAGGCACACCCATCCGATAAGTACTTGGTCAGATTACACACCTAATGGCATGTTTTTTTGTAGATGTGCATATCACCAGGGAAAAAATGGTGTATAATGTGTGATCGACCATGCAAAGCATATCCGATGGTGACAATACTTTGCACGCATCTCAACCTAGTTGAAACAAACTTGTGTGCTGTTATGGATAAAATTGTCTAAGGAAAAAGGCATTAATATGTATGTGTGTTTGTATATGTGGCAATAGTATAATAAAATATGGTGTGCATAGGGCCCAAGGTTGAGGTGGCAGGGCATGACCATGTGCCACCCTTCCATGTAAGAGGACCCATAAGGTGTGTTGTACATAATCCATAATAGTAATATTATAAAATGCAAGGTGGCATGGCTCCTCCATGTGCCACCTCTCCACCTAGGCTGCATTTAGTGAGATATGGCTCAAAGTCCATGGGAGAAGCAATATAAAATAGGTGGAAATGGATATTATATTGAGTTATACCCTCCATATGAGATAGGCCCATGTGGGGGAGGTATAGAAGGACCAAGAGAGCTAGTTAAATAATGGGGAAAGTAGGATGAGGTGGTAAGATTCCTTGTGCCAACCCTCCACTTGTCCTCCTAGAGGTTTGAACATATTATAAAATTGGAAAGAGACCAAGGGAGTATCATAGACTTGAGATATGGGGCTTGATTTATGTGGAAAATTGAGGCAAAGGGTTGTCGCACACAATTGAGAGTGCGTAACCACCTAGCCCACATGGGAGACTTTTCCACACACACCATGCATGTGGGAGGATACATTAATGTGGAGAGACCCCCTCTTTTGGCTATAAAAGGAAGGGGCTATTCCTTGATGAGACACGCTCATTCTTGTAAAGCCACCTAGCTAGTATTTTGATATTTCCCTCTCATCCCTTCTTTCAAATAAAGTATGGTTCTCTTCCCTTGAAGTCTACATCTCAACATTCCTCCTTCTATCATGTACATGCTTCTCTTCCCCCTCTCCCTTTCCCCTTGTGTCATAGTCTCCCTTTTCCTTCCCTCCACTTCTATTTCCTTTTTCACCCCTATGACATTCCTTCGCCCTCTTGATCTCCTTTTCTCTATGGCCTTTGAGCGTCGCCATACTTAGCCTCTAGCCTCTGGCCTCGATTACTTTTCCAGCTAAAAGTTTTGGTGTGTGGCTGCTGGGATCCGAATCTCCACGGCTGGTGGCGAATCTTCTATTCGTACGGGTTACATCAACAAAACTATACCATCTTTGCTCTTTCTAAGCTACTGTGCGTGCATTCGATTCATGCGTCTCCTGCGCGACAGTTCTCTGGACTATTGCGACTTCTGGTTGCGGACAGTTTTCTGTGCGACAGTTCTCTTGACTGCTCTGGTCGCGGACTGTTTTCTGAGCCCCTGCAAAAGAGTAACAGCAGATCCCGTGCCCCCCCTATCTCTTCTCTTCTTCTCCTTCTCTTTCTCTTCTCCTTCTCCTCTCCTCTCCTCTCTTTTTATTAAAGAGTAGGATTGGAACCCAAGACCTCCCCCTTCACAAAAGAAAGTCTTATCATTGGGCCAACAAGTTGGAAGTGGTAAAAATGTAATGATTTTTGTTCATATATTGAAATCGCGGGAGCTGTAACTCTCTAACCGTAAGGAGTTTGCTCTTGCTGTAAAAAGCAAAAATATTTCATTTTATGTGCTCTATCCACATCTCTTGCTAGATCTCCAATTCAGAATTTCTCCAAGCTCACTTCACGGACACACGCCTCACGAGAAGGGTGGACATTTATGTCACTTCTCGACGCGTTTAAGGAATTGGTGCCTATTCCTCCGCACCTTATGGCTACCAATGCACGAGATGTCTTCCTTGATCTTCATGTCGACCTTCAACGGCTGATTGTCCAGTGCATTATTGATGGTGATGACGGGTGGAATGACACACCGTGGATGATTCATGATGAAGAACTACTGATACGCTGGGAGGATTTTGACTTTACTTCTACTCATTGTGCGGTGATCGAACTACTTGCTGCTTCAGAGGTAATTAAAACGGTATCCTTCATCGAAGGGTGGGATGCTCCCCAAGCTTGGGGGGAGATTTGGCGCATCTACTTGTTGATTCCTGTGGAAAAGATCATCGTGAATGGTTTATTCACAATCTCATTACAAAGGTTTCTAGGCCTTGGCTATGGTTTGTAATGTTTCGACCAAGGAATCCATTTGTACCTAATCAGCCTTTTGTGCCTCATTTCGAGCTTCAAATTGTAATTCTTTTTGGGCTTAAGATAAACTATCAACAAAGGATTGCAAGTTTATTTGGTGCTGAACGTTTGGCTCAAGTGTTGAATTCTCCCCACCCTCTCCTCCTACCTATCTTGGACTACCGAGAAACTTGGGATGTCCGAATTTTAGTCCTGGTGTGATGACATCTTGGATTCTTCAATTTGATGGAGCTTACAAACCTTTGACCAAGGCGGCTGGCGTGGGTGTGAAGCTCACTTCACCGGGTGGTGAGGAGTATTGTTACAGCAAGTCTTCACCCGCAAGTACTTGCAATCAAGCTGAGTACTCGGCGCTCATTTTTGGGCTACAAAAGGCACAAGAACATCATGCCAAGCAATTGGAGGTGCAAGGAGATTCTCAACTAGTGTGCGAACAAGTTAGTGGAAGGTGGAAGGTGCGGAGCAAAGGCTTGGTTCCACGACATCAACAAGCCTTGGAACTTTGCAACCAATTTGAAGAGGTAAAAATTCAGCATATCCCTCGAGCTCGAAATCTTGTTGCTGATTTCTTGGCACGTGAAGCTTGTATTTCAATCACGCATGACGCGAGTGGAAGCGCCACTTCAACAAAGCCGCAAGCCACGAAGGAGGGTGATCGTTTGTAAGGAATGCAAAGGTTGTGGTCATCATGAAACTAAGTGTTGGGCGTACTTGATACGAGTTCACCGACTTCGGAAGATCATCAGGAGGGTTCTCAAGGACATTGCTCAAAAGAAGGATGCCAGACCGCACACCCCTTGAAGAAATAGCATGGCGACTACAAGAACTGGAAGAAGCTGAAGGTGATGTGCAAGCTCTCCAACTATTGACATTTGTCATGGCATTCTTGTTTGCCTTGATGAACAACCTCATGCAACGCCGCGCCTCTAACCCTCGCGTGTAATGATCAATGTGATATCATGATGGTTGGTCCTTTTAAGATTGTCTATGTGCTATTCTATGCTGAAGATTCTTCTCGTGTAATATTTCACACTACACCAGTCACACCCTACCCTGCCTATGTGTGCTTTTTGGATGTATCTTCACCCGATTTTCAGTTCAAGCTTCCTCTTACTATTGTTCGTCCATAGATAAGCCCCTCTTTTCCATCTTCCAAGCATGGCTAACATTCCCGTGTTTTGTGGACGGGTAGAAGAAAATCCAAATGAGTATCTTGTGGCTTTCAAGTGCCGTTGTGTTTCTCTCAACTTTCATACTGAAGACGGATGGCTATTGGTTCTTCCCACATTTCTAGAAGGTTTGGCTCAAGTGTGGTATGAGAAGCAAGCCGAAGATGTTCGCCAAAGCTGGCCAAGGTTGACAGCAGCAATGATTGAATATTTCAACAAAGAAGAGGAGCCGGAGAATGTGTACCTGCAGGTGGCAAATTTGAAGCAGTCAGAAGGTGAGACGGCGCGTCGATATGTGGATTGAGCGGCCGTGCTCCTGGACCATTTGATTGCCACACAGGAGGACAATGCCGGGTTTCGAGCTGGAATGACTCAGCATGTGCTGGGCTACCTTGTAGCAGGAGCGAGTGATGAATTCCGCCTCAAGCTTAAATGGGAGAATCCAGAAACTATGGTGCTAGCACATGAGATTGCTCAAAAGTTTGATAAAGTTCAGTCTGACCCCGCTTCAAAGAAGACGATTGTCCCTCCGCATCCCCCTCAATTCCTGCAATGACAACCTGGGGGGTCTAACTCAGGGGCATACCCCCACCCCTCATCAGGGATGTATCCACCGCCTCCACCTCAGATGTATGGTCCTCCCTTAGATGCTTACCCTCAACAAGGTGGATATCCTCATCCTCCGCCTCAAAGATTTCCCCAGCCTCGCCCACGAGCTCAAGTGGAGGGAAGGAAAAGGGAGACTATGACACAAGGGGAAAGGGAGAGGGGGAAGAGAAGCATGTACATGATAGGAGGAGGAATGTTGAGATGTAGACATCAAGGGAAGAGGACCATACTTTATTTGAAAGAAGGGATGAGAGGGAAATATCAAAATACTAGCTAGGTGGCTTTACAAGAATGAGCGTGTCTCATCAAGGAATAGCCCCTTCTTTTTATAGCCAAAAGAGGGGTTCTCTCCACATTAATGTATCCTCCCACATGCATGGTGTGTGTGGAAAAGTCTCCCATGTGGGCTAGGTGGTTACGCACTCTCAATTGTGTGCGACAACCCTTTGCCTCAATTTTCCACATAAATCAAGCTCCATATCTCAAGTCTATGATACTCCCTTGGTCTCTTTCCAATTTTATAATATGTTCAAACCTCTAGGAGGACAAGTGGAGGGTTGGCACAAGGAATCTTGCCACCTCATCCTACTTTCCCCATTATTTAACTAGCTCTCTTGGTCCTTCTATACCTCCCCCACATGGGCCTATCTCATATGGAGGGTATAACTCAATATAATATCCATTTCCACCTATTTTATATTGCTTCTCCCATGGACTTTGAGCCATATCTCACTAAATGCAGCTTAGGTGGAGGGGTGGCACATGGAGGAGCCATGCCACCTTGCATTTTATAATATTACTATTATGGATTATGTACAACACACCTTATGGGTCCTCTTACATGGAAGGGTGGCACATGGTCATGCCCTGCCACCTCAACCTTGGGCCCTATGCACACCATATTTTATTATACTATTGCCACATATACAAACACACATACATATTAATGCCTTTTTCCTTAGACAATTTTATCCATAACAGTTCCCCCCCTAGGCAGGGAATGCACAGCATTTCCATGCCTGTCACGCACAAAGAAAGGCTTGAGGTAACACTTGTTGATCACCTTGGGCAGAAGAGCTTGGTTTCTTCATCAAAAGGAAAAGAGACTCTTTCTACTTATGTCAAAAAGGGAGTTCAATGGTGTTGAAGATCCATGGGATGCTACTTTCTTCAAAAAAGATATGACTTCAAGCCTTGTGGTAGGCATAATAATAGAACAAAAATACACCTTTGTGGATATTTTTACAAAGAGTTCAGATTCTGAAGTTGGCGGTATTCATATTATTGTGTCAAGGAGAGACTCAAAGACCTTTGTGATGCCTCCTCCTCAACCATCAAAGTTTTCAGAGCTTCACAGTGCATTGGAGACTCTTTCATATACTTGGGAGCAATTTCCTAGTGTGGTGGCAAAAAGGATGCATGCAAAGATAATGTTTGAGTACTTTCAGGATGCAGAATATGCTCCTCATATTCAAGGATCTTCACATGAAGGAGATCAAAAAGCTCAGACTTCGATGCAGGGACAAGAAGAACACGCACACTGTCACAAACGTGTAGAACATGAGCGCAAACTTCTAGAGCAAGAAATGGTGGATGTAACTAAGGATGATGAAACACAAGCCTTGAGTGCACGGGAATTAAAAAAAATTGAAGAAGATCAAGGTCGATCCATTGCAGTTATGCTAGAAGTTCTTGCTAGCAAACCACGACGTGGAATGCGAAAGGCTAGTACTGCAAGAGCCATGGTTCCAAGTAGTCAAAAAAGACATCGTCCCACTGTAGAGAGAGATAATGTGGATGAAAAACAGTTAAAAGAAGAGAAAGATGAAGAAGACTCAGAACCCGAGGTTGAAGATGAACAGGATGAACTCACATCAATCAAAAATCTTAATTTACGTCTTAATGAAGCAGTTACAGATGATGATGTGGGATATATAAGGGGTCAAAGGACGTGGTTTGTGAATGCCAAAGATGTGGAAGCTGCAGCTCTCTTTACTAATAGCCGAAGCCTTAATATATCCTATGCAATGCAAATATACAAGGCTTTGAGAGATGGTAAGAAACCTGTGGCAAGCAATGTGGTCCTACGCCCAATAATGTTTTGTCCAACCAAAAATAGTTTTCTGGATCAAATAACATTTACAGAGCCTACACATTTTGAGGAAAGCTTCAATCGATTCTTTAAAGACACTCTTAAAAATATTCCACATGAACAATGTGAAGAGGCACAAGGAGAGAATATGCTAAAGGAAGCAAAGCTCCGGAAAGTCAAAGGTAATGGATAAGAAGGAGTTGACAGCAAGGATGTGGAGGTCTATAAAGTACTTAACTAACAAGTATGCATCCATGGTAGCACAAAAAATTTTAAAGAAAGAACGGTTTTTTGAAAAAAAAGACAAAGACCACTGCATGGAAGAATGCATCAATGTACAGGTGAGGCGTGATGCAGTGCATATTGCCATTAAGTATTTGCTGTCACAGAGAAACAAATTCCACTTACTCATTGTAACATTGACTATAATGTGGTGAAGCATATAGCTTCTTTGTCAACACCCAAGGTAAAGCTATGGGCAAACAGGTGGATTAAAAAGGATGAAGATGGGTCAGAAATAGTAACCTCTTATATGAGAAAAGAAATCCCACAACAGGTGGTTGCATATGTGGAAAGATTAATCAGCGAGATAAGGATGCCGACAAATATGCACCAAAGCTTTCAATTCAATGTAGAGGTTGCAACAGAGTCTGGAAAGCTTGTGAACTTCAGGGGAGTCTCAGAAGATGACTTCTTCAAGAATGAGTCAGCATGGGATAAGCCACAACTATTCTTTATCAATGAAGTTTCTAGTGACGATATCCATAACTTCATTGATAGAATAGTATATACCACAATTAGCAAAGTGGAAATTTACAACATTGTCATTTTTGTTGATAAAAAAGACAAAGAAGCCATGCAGGTTACTCTAGAGCGAGCATATTCATCAGATTTGAAGATCTATAGTGGTGTTTATGCAGCAAAGAGAGGCAAGAGAGAATGTGGCATAGCGATTCAATCTCTTGAATCATTCTTTTTGTGTATGCAGAGTCCCAATCCTGATCACTCCTTACAAAAGAACATAAGAGGGAATTCAAATAATTTGAGATTGATGCTAGAAGAGCAAGATATTCCCAGGTCCATACATTATAAAAAAACAACTATGGAAGTCCTACAAAAAGTAGGAGTCTCTTGCTTACCATGATGGAGAATTTGCTACCAGCAGGTTGGGAGGTCACCTTGTGCAGGATGGGATATTTATTTGAGGATCTCCTTTGAAAAGGCAACTCCACAAATATTATTGAAAATAAGCATTTCATGGTTTATTTTCAGCTTCAAGCAGATCTAACCACAGGCTATGAAAAAGAGATAGACCACAAGGACACCGATGACATGGATGATTACCTTGAAGATCATAATGTCCCAGTTGATGATGATGAAAAGATGGACTTACATGACCTGTTCAGAGAGAGGTTGGTGGATGAAGACAAACATGATGATGCCTTCTTTGATAATTATGGCTCGCAGGGTTATGAAAAAAGGCCACTACGACAATACTTAGTGGTATGAACTCTCTATTTCTCAACTAAATACAATTTTTAAAATAAGATTTAAATTTAAAGATAATGAATCTAATCTCTCATATTTGTTTACAAGCAATAGAGGGAGAAGAAATGGATGAAGCCAATACAGAGGCACTCCCTTCTACTTCAACAATGCAACCACCTCCAAATTTGATTGAAGAATCAAATTTAGCTGCATTGGATAAAATGGAGAGCTCATTTGAAGTTAGGATCGTTTTGAAATGAGAACCTCAGTATTTGAGCTTTGGTAGAGAGGAGGTTTCAATCCTCTCCAATCCTTTAAAAGAGGTTAATGACAATGTTATCTTGGCCATTCTCACGTAACGGTTGTTTATTTGTTGCTACTTCAATAAGCTAACATTTGTTTATTTATTCACAGTTCAGTTATATATCAGTTTCCTAGTGCAGAATTCTATGAGCTAATGTTTGTTTATTTCTTGGTGCAGTGTAGTTATTTCTCAACTTCCTAGTACAGTGCAGCATCGTGTCTACATGCTCGATGCTCTCCTTTCTTCTATTCTTAGCTCTCCTCAAAAGACTATAGAAGAGGTTTGTACCTGGTTAAGCCCTTTGAATTTAGATGGGTGCGAGTCATCTTAATGCCTTATCATGAGGCGTAAGTATCAACTCTAACCTTATTTTTACTATTTCTTTGGCAAGTTTATGTAAAACAATAATCATTTTTATTCTGGTCATGTAGCTCACATTGGAGTCTGATCTTCTGGGACCTTGAACTCAACCATTTATGGTTTGTGAATTCAATGGAAGGCTATCATGCCAACTCCCCAAGGTAATTATTCTCTTAATATTTTTGATACTTTCTTATTTTGTATCTTATGATCATGACATATTAATATATTTAATATTTCATGATGGACAGTGCTGCATATTGGCTAGTATCTGCTATCAGAACAACCACGAAGCAACAAGATCAAGTAGAATTCAAAAGACGTCTGCCAGTGGAGCAAAAAGATGGACACAGCTGTGGGTGGAGAGTTGCCTACAACTGCATGTTGTTTCTTAGAGAGATTTTTGATTTGGAGCTACCAGTCAAAATGAAATCATATACAGAAGCCGATCTGCTAGCATTTTGGGCTGAGAGTATTCAGCGTCTAATTACTACCATTGGGGAATAACCTGAAAATATGACTACATTGTAGCATGTATAAAACCTTATCTTTATACTTGTATGCTTGTTCAAGCCTTTAATTGTTTAATTGGGATGTGTAAATCTCATAACTTTTTTATATTTTCCTCCAAGAGGAGAAGAGACTGAGTCTAATGAAAGCATGCTATCTTTATACTTCTATGATTATTTAAACCTTTATTTTTATTTGGGATGTGTAAATCTCATAACTTTTTAAAATTTTCCTCCAAGAGGAGGAGAGACTCACTCTAATGAAAGCATGTATGAAACCTTACTTTTTAAATTTTTGCTCCAAGCAGAGGAGAGACTCACTCTAATGAAAGTATGTATGAAACCTTATCTACTTGTTTAAGCCTTTATTTGGGATGTGTACATCGCATAACTTTTTTATATTTTTATAGCAGAAGGAGGATGTAGAAGACATAGCAAGTGAAGAAGAATACGATGTAGACTACTCTCTCAATAAGATGAGTCATGAAAATATGAATCTATTGGAGCAGATTGGAAGTTCATTCACTGCTATGTTGTTAATTCGACAACCACCTCATTTTTTGAATTTGGTGAAGAAGATATTTCAATCCTCTTGAATCCTAAGAAAGAGGTTAATGTCAAAGTCATTACAACCATCCTCAGGTTTGATGCAGCCTTTTCCTTTCTTTATACTTTGCTTATTTTGATTAAACCCAAGAAGCCAATACTTTTTTTTAAAATATAGTAATGTTATAGCAAATTTTTCGCAAAATATACAAAGCGTTTCATATATGCTCGATCCTTGTATTTCGGAAGTGCTTAGCAACAAAGAAGAAACCATAGAGGATGTTTGCAAGTGGTTGAAGCACGTTCCTATGAATGACGCACGAGTTATTTTTACAGCATATTATGAGAAGTAAGCATCCTACTTGTTTTTTCTATTGCATTGCTAGAATTGTCTCAAACACAGTAATTATTCTTTATTGATAATGCAGCTCACATTGGAGTCTGGTAGTCATGGACATCCTTGCGAAGAAGTGCTTCTTTGCCAACTCAATGACATCCGTCCATGGCAATGTGTTAGAGTAAGTATAGACTACACTTGTTGTCACTTCTTGACATGTAGATTGATATGCAATGCACATATTCACTGTTGTTATATGTTTTGATGTACAGATCAGCTCGAAAGTTAGTAGGTGCTATCTACATAGTAATGTGGCAATGTGACTTGGCACAACAAATAGAGTATATAACATGTCAGGTATTACATCAAGAGAATAGCCACATCTATAATTGTGGATGGAGGGTGGGCTACAATTGCTTTTTGGTACTTGGTCAAATTTTTGAGATACAAAATGACACCACACTGTCAACATATATGGATTTGCATCTCTATGCATTTATAACATGTACCATTCGAGCAATCATTGAGGGCAAAATGAATGCTGTCAAAGAGTCAAAGGGGATAGAAGACCTCAACTCTACAAACATGGCTTCATTGGAAGAATTGGGAAGCTCTTTTAATGTTAGGGTTATGATTCAACATAGACCTTAGTATCTTGAATTTGGGGGAGAGGAGATTTCAATCCTCTCTAGAGCTTCAAATGAGGTCAATAACAACATTATGATGGCCATTCTCAGGTTTGATACAAACTTTCTCTCTGCTTGATAATTCAATATTTTGATTAAATCTAATAAGCTAATATTCATTTATTTGTTGGTGCAATATAGTTATCTCATGATTTGGTAGAGCCGTACAAAACCGTGTGTATATGTTGGATTCCCTCCTTTCTCCTATACTTAGCGATAGCAAAAAGACAATAGCCGATGTTTGTAAATGGTTACAGCCTTTACATTTACATGGCATGCGAGTCCTATTTATGGAATATCACAAGATGTAAGTATCATGGCAACCTTTATTTTCATCTTATACTGGCAACATTGTGTTAAATAATAATGGTTCTTAATTATTCGTGTAGGGAACATTGGAATCTGGTGGTTTGGGACCTTGAAGACAACTATTGTTGGTTTGTTAACTCGATTGTAGGCTTTCATGGCTCAGTGCAAACGTAAGTATTCTATTAATCTGTTGTTACTTCTATATTATGTACCTTATGTAATAGACACACTAAGTTTTTTTAATATGTCATGATGAGCAGGTCGATTGAGAAGTTGGTATCTACTATTACAGAAACAGGAGTACAGTACAAAGACTCGGTAGACTTCCAAAAGCATTTAGTAGTAGAGCAGGAAGATGGGCATAGTTGTGGGTGGAGAGTTGCCTACAACTGCATGTTGATTTTCAAAGAAAATTTATCACTTAAGCCACAGATCTCATCGGAAGACTCTTTGGAGCTCAAATATTTAGAGGAGGATATACAATTGTTTAGGGCTGAAATCATTCGAGACCTAATTGCTGCCATTAGAATACAATGTGCAACTGAAGCAATATGAGAGCTTGCATTTAAGGAAGATGAGACTGAGTCTACTGTGAAAGCACTGCACACTACAGAAGAAGTAGAGACCCAGTGTACACCTACAGCACCACAGCCTCCACTGGAAGCATCAGAAGAGTTGCCACAGCCTCGGCTTGCATTTAAAGAAGAGGATACAGAGTCTACTCCGAAAGCACTACATACTACAGAAGAAGTAGAGACTGAGTGTACATCTAGAGCACCACAGCCTCCATTGGAAGCATCAGAAGAGTTGCCACAGTCTCCACTAGAAGCATCAGAAGAGTTGTGATGCATGTATGATGTTGTGTTTGTATATATGCATGAGGAGCATATTCTCATGATGTTGTTTACTCCATGAATATTATGGTTGACATTTATTTGTTGCAATGTATAAATCATGATGTAGTTTTTGTTGATTATACACCAATTTCTGACTTATTACTTAAGTGGCATTTAGTCATGATATTTATATATTTATTTCATGCACACAATTTTATGATATGAATGTGTGATGATGTGATTATTAGGAAATATAACCTTCTGTGATGAGAATTTTGATATGAATATGTGATGATATAATATTTGTAATATATTTCATGGCAAAGTATCAATTCCCAATGCTCCACTCACTTAAAGTACAACATTCCCAATGCTCTGCAAAATTTTATTTAGTTGGAGAGTCTCCACTCACTTAAAGTAGAGCATTTCCAATGCTTCTCTCACTTTATTCCAACCCTTATCCTTATCATAGCGAACACATCGTGCCTTAGTGCACTTGTAATCTTCCATCGTAGTCCTTCCACAAACACTCTCTTATTTCTTACATCCTAGTCCTTCTGATTAACTTGTATTCATCTTTCACTTTACGTCTTCCCTCACTTTCTATCACTCTTGAAGGAGGGGCAACTCATTGTGCATCCCTCACTTTTGCTCCCTCACTCTCCTTCTCCCACTTTCCCTCTAAAACAATGACTACTTATTACCCGACTTCATTTAATGAACTCAAATTCTGTCTTAGATCTCTTTTGTATGGACCAATGAAGGGAAAATCATTCGAGGAGGATATGTTACGTACATGGCTGCTTGATTTGAACTCAGCAGAAGAGGTGAATATTCTTAGCTTTCTTTTTTGCTAAGTCTTTTAATCACGTACTTCTTATGTGAACGAGTTAAATTTTCGTACAGGATATGGCGGTGGCTAGAAGCTGTATTAAAAAAAAATGGTGAAGATGAGGAAAGCCAAGAGAGAAAAGGAGAGTTGTTGAATGCTTACAAGTCGGCGGAATATTCGAAACAAGTTGTGAGGAGATTTGTGATGCCAGCCCTAGTTACGCATGGCCTGCAAGTTTAAAGTCTGCTTGTTTTCATGAAGCCAATGCCATAGTAGGCACTTTCGAGGACATATGCTCTCTCTAATGACATAATAGTCAAGTGATGGAAATTTAAAGTAACTGTGAAATTTAATTCCATAGACTTATGTGTTTTCTAAAGTAACTGTAAGAGACAAAGATGACATCTTCTAGGCTGAGCTAATGGAAGGTGTTTTTTAACACCATATGGCTTTGAGTTATATGATCTACTTCTTGTACAAATGTGTCATGCCTTTTTTTTAATGTACTCTAGTTTTTTAAATGCACTCTAGTTTTTTTTCTAATTTGATTTTTTAAAATCTTACTTTTTGTCTCTTTTAACAACATGAAGTCCTCTTTTTTTAATGTACTCTAGTTTTAATAACATGTCACGTCATTTTTTCTAATTTGCTTTTTTAAAATCTTACTTTTTGACTCAAAGATTTGTTTTATAAGAGCCTCTTTTTTTGAAATGTTTTATCCAAAATTATCTCACAAAACGAATTTGGATAGTGCACTAGTCCAAAATTAATGAAATAGGTGTTATCAGCTTTTGTTTAGATACTCCATTTTTTATCGTTTACCATATTGGTCCCACCTCAAGATCAATCACCTGCTTGATCCCATGCATATCTTCAAGAATGTAGCGTCTACCATTTGGAAACATTTGAATGGGACACGAGATTCCGTAGGCATAAGGAAGGATCTATGCACCATAGGGAGGATGCATGAAGCTTGGCCACAAGAGAGGCCAAATGGGCGTGTCTTTTTACCTCGTGCACCGTGGAGATTATTAAAGCTAGAGATGGTGGCGGTGAAGCGAGCTATCACTACAGTTCGTACTCGCATTGGATGCATAAGGTGTTTGAAGGGGGCCTTCACAAAGAGCAAGAAAAGAGGTGTAGAGCAATTATATGGCTTGAAATCTCATGATTGGCACAAGATGCTCCAAATAAGTATTTTATGTGCATAAAGTCTTTTTTCTTTCAAATTTGTGAGTGAATTAGAAGCAACGAATCAACCATTCCTCGTGTGTTCAGTTCATACTACCTACTAGCATTTCTCGCAGTGCATCGAAGGACGTGAAGATTGTATTTACAAGATGGGCGAGCTTGTAAGGTACTTTACAGGATACAAAATGTGAATATTGTATTTACAAGATGGGCGAGCTTGTGAGGTACTTTACACGATGCAAGGTGTTCATATTGCTAAGATTGCGTACTTTTTTCTTTCTAGGTATGTCAGCTCAAAGGAAATAGATCCCGCCACGCTTGAGAATGCTGAGTTATGTCAGTGGAGGTGGTTTGTTTAGTGGAGACATTTCCATGTTCTATTCTCACAAGCAAACTACATCTCATAGTGCATTTGGTGGATGAGGTTGCTATCTATGGGTCTGTACATGCACGATGGTTCTTCTTCCTTGAGCACTTCATGAAGACCTTAAAGGGTTTCATGAGACAAAATGCAAGATACGAAGGTAGCATGGCTGAGGGTTGGTTGGTACAAGAGTCACTTGTATATATTTCTGAGTTTCTTGTTGATGTGTATAGCTCTCTCCCACGACTATGGAGAGCTGATGAAGACCTAAGGATGACCTCTATTTACCTCAAGGAAAAGGACACAGCAAAGTAATAGACACGAAGTTGCTTAATAATATCAACCTCTATTGCATGCTTAATAGTGATGTGATGAAAAGATGGGTGACAAGATACGAGGATGCAAAGGCAAGAAGACAAGGAGAAATTAGGGCCCTCTTTTGTACACACCACGGATCTCGTGTGCCATACCCTCAGCATCTAAGAGCACTTCCACAGGATATTCATGTGGATTGGCTACTTGACAAAATGGAGAGAGCAGAGAGAGACGAGGGGATGCATATCACAATGAAAGAATGGGAGTATGCTAGGGGATGCATGAGCAAGGTTGATATATAGAATGTTATGCATAAGCTAGGAGCTTTCAACAATTTAGATTGCTTATTTAATTGATTTTTTCTTGGTGTAGTGTATTATGTTCAATGCTATATGGTGTGAGGGCAAGCATTTTCAAACACAACGGATTAATGATAAGAGAAACACACAAGATTGCGGTGTAATTGCTAGCTTTGAGGGAGCCAATGGAGCCATGGATGATTATTGTGGCATAATCCAAGATATGATTAAGCTTGACTTTCGAGGCTTCTTTGTGTATGTTTTGGATGTAGAGTGGTTTAAGGAAGTGGTGGAAAGAGGCCCTAATGCAACAATCAAACACCATGTAAGTGGCTTTGTAACTATTGACTCCACAAAGTTTTGGCGAAGTAAGAAGGACACACTAGTACAACCGCAACAATGTGAACATGAATTGTACACACATATAAAAATACTCACTTTAAATATTTGATACCTTCGATGCAAGGAAAATAACATGATTGTATTTGTGTTTGGATTTCGTTGTCTATCAACCAATGGTGAATAATAATAGGTGGTGACATGTCATACCTATTATGCCACGTTTCAAAGTGATGTATAGTACATTTACTAATATGGAGCGTATGGAGGATGATCATGGCCATGGAGGTAATGGTGACTGTGATACGAGAGAGAAGGATGATCATGAGATAGGAAATACAGATATTGAGGCCATTACCCATGAGGATGAGCCTACCATTGGTGATGCTGATTTCGATGAGCACCTGAGTAGCACAAAAAAAGCATTGATATTTTTGTTAAAATTATGTGCTTTGGTAATCATGGGCAAATTTTGGAAAGCAATGATGTACATTTATCAACCTGCACTAAAATCTCACTTTTTGTATTCTCTGTTTTGCATCTAAATCCGCGTCTAATTCACAATGCAGACGTGCTAATAGATGCACAAATAGACGCGCTATTAGACACACCCATATTTTTGCTATTCTAGCTAGGCCTATAGACACGCCCTCTATTTTGTGCATCTATCAAGTGCATCTATAGTTGCTTTGTCTTGTTGTGGAAGATGTGGATATCATACTTGGGAAGATGTGGAAGGAATATGAGAGGAAGGAGTTGTAGGAGTATGTTGTAATTCTTTGAACCTTGACTTCTATAAATCCTTTTATGTACTATAGTTTATGAAGAGCTCGTGGCTTTGCCACTGGTCTATAACATATTTACAAATGTATTTATAAATGTGCAATCGTTTGTGTTAACTATATCATTAACCTGAGTGTTAATGTAACCTCACTTAATTCCTCACACTAGCTGCTGCGGGATTGCCTATCAACTTGTAAGCATTTCATATCATAAGGATTTCTCAAGATCATGAATACATTTCACACACCTATCAACTTGTAAGCATTTCATATCATAAGGATTTCTCAAGATCGTAAATACATTTCACGCAGATAAGATTTGTTATGCAAATTGTAGTATATCGGTTGGGGACGGGCCACCGCTCTCAACAATCTCATGGCTGCTTGTTAAAGAAAAAGATGAAGTTATCCATCAAGCTATTAGGTTTACGAGGAGATGGGTTTGGTAAATCGTAGTTGACTAGATTATGGATGACCCCTTTCTTGAAGGTAATCAACACGAGGCCGCATGACGAGCTTGTGAAGCTCAACAATGTGAGCTGCTGCGTAGTATTCAACCCGCAGGGTGTCCTCCAGTGCTAAGACTGTTAAACACGGTGTCTCCTAGGACAATGACGTCGAAAATGTTAGAGTGACGGGTAGACCCCTTTCAGGATACGGTGAAAAAGTCCGCACAAGGATTTTCTCATTGGGATCCACCAGTTGCCAGTCGTATCTGATGAGTAGATGGTAGAGGAACAGTTCCATCGTCACCTTCGCAAACTCCATTCCGGGGCAGATTCTTGCCCCTTGGCCGAATGGAATGTAGGCGTAGCTTGCAGCTCTCGTCTTCTCGAACCGGGAAGGGTCGAAGGTTTGGGGATCAGAAAAATATTCCGGCTTGAGATGTGTGTAGCGTAGAGGCAAATGCACCTGCATAACACAGCCCACATACATTATTCCATAGCAATGGGGAGAGCGCTCGACGATTCATGTATTTACATTCAAGCTGAGACTTTTGGGTCGATGGTCAGTACCGTCCAGCCCTTAGGAATCGTGAATCCGTCGTAGACCACGTCGAATTTTGCGCGCTTGAAGAGGCCAGAGACTGGGGGACACATCCTCAAACCTTCGCTTATCACGTTCCGGAGAAGGTCGATGTTCTTGAGCTGCTCCCGACTGATCCGATTGCCGGGACCTTGTGAAGCCGCCAGAGCCCTACATTCTGCAAGAGAAAGCAGTATAAGATTGATAGTAATCCACACTCTCTCTGTGTGCAAACATGTGTCAATTTGCAACAACAAAACATATTGTAGGAGCACTAGCAACAAAGCACAGGAAATTCAACGCCAGTACCTCCTTTGAGCTGAGTTAGCACGCTCGATGATCCAGAGAGATGTTTCAAAATAACCGCCAGGGCAGACGCCGTCGTGTCCTGACCTGCATGGACCATGAGCAACATGTTGTCTCCGATCTCTTCCACCGTGTAGAGGCTGCCGGTCTCCTCATCTTTCGACATCACCAGAAGATCTAGCAGGTCTCTGGCTTCACATTCTGTTGTAGCTTCCGCAAGTTCGTTCCTGCGCGTAGTGATTTTCTCGAACATGTACTCTAACAGCACCTTCCTCGCTTTCTTTGCTTTTCCAAATACTGTCCATGGTAAATCTAGCGGCTGCGACTCGAGGCCTGCTGTGAAGTGCGCGTAGTGCCGCTGGAGGAGTTCGAGCTCAGACCCCGGCTTGAGACCCATGAAGAGCTCAGCGTTCAACTGGAAGGCCAACTTCTGCAAGGCGGGGAAGGCCCGTCGGGAGTTGCATTCCAACCTTGGGTCAACTCTCTCACCACGATATCCTCGATGCGGAATGTGAACTTTCTGAGCGCTTTGGTGTTGAGGAAGGTATTGACGGCTCTCCTGAGCCTGGAGTGCGCGTCACCTTGCACCATGCTGACGGCGTTTCTCCCTTCGAGTTCCCGCAACGACCGAGGCCAGCTGCTCTCGAAAAGCTTATTCTCATTGGAGAGGACGAACTTGTTGGCGAGGGGGCCGAGCAAGACGATGGTGGGGGAGCCCAAGAGGGAGGTTTTGAAGGAGGGGCCGAATAGAGAGAGGTGGAGGTCGTACCAGGAGTCGGGGTTGGAGGGGTGGTGCCAGGAGTGAAGGAAGGAGAAGGTTTCGCCGAAGAAGGGCAGGCCCATGCGGCCGGGGGGGAGGGAGGGGAGGCGGAGGAGGAGGAGACGGAATTGAGCAGAGAAGGAAGGGGGGGAGGAGAGGAGGAAGAGGAGGAGGAGAAGAAGGAGAAGAAGGAAGAAGAAGATGGCAAGGAAAGCCATGAAAGCTGCAGAGAGAGCTCGAAGGTTGACAAAAAACAAAGAGATTGTTTTTGAAGATGATATTGAAGTTGATAAGAAGCTCTACTTCTTTATATAGGCCTCGTCTGTGCACACACATTTTAATAATAAACGTTTTATATATCGTCAACTTAGTATAACTTTTTGTCCTTTCTTAGTACGTTCATTTAAAGGTCCCCGTCTCTATGATTTTTGTAGGCCACCGCCTTTCTCTTCCTTTCAAAGTTTTCATTTCCCCCTCGTGGCATTTCTTGATTGGCTAACGTACATACGGTCGGCTCATCATCTCCCTCATTGTTTTGAACTTCCAAATTTTTGGCCACCGACTTTTTGACAATCCTTGATAACTTTCGCTTGCCTGCCCCCCCCCACACACCCCGCCCCCCCCCTTCTCACTCTGGTGACCCTGCACCATACATCAAGCCATCACAAAGTGACCCCTCTCAACACGTATCAAGCCATCTCCATTAAGCCCACTCGCTTCACTCCACCTCTAGAACACAAATTTTGCCAGTACTACATCTAGTCATCTCCATGGTATGCCCACTCCCTCTCAACATACTTGAAGTTGTCAGAGAGTGACCCCTCTCAACACACATCAAGCCATCTCCATGATGCCCACTTTCTTCATGCCACATTTAAAAGCCAAATTTAGCAAGTACGATATCAAGCCATGTCATGATATGCCCACTCGCTTCTTGCCATGTCCAAAAGCCAAAATTCGTAAGAATTCCCTATAACTTCTTTTTGAAAATTTGTAAGTACTAACTATAACTTCTTTCAAAAAAATTGCAAGTACTATATCAAGCATCTCCATGATATGTCCACTCACTTCCTACCATGTCCAAAAGCCAAAATTTGTAAGAACTCCCTAGAACTTCTAATAAGCCTTAAAAATAGAGCTCTCCCTTGAATTAATCAAAATTTATTGCTTAGTTATGTAATGAAATCGATAATAATAAAAAAAAGTATCTATTTTCTTGCTCATGATGCTAAAGTGGAATGAATGTTTTTGTAAGATCATCTCGAAATCTCATTCAGTCAATAGGAAAAAATTCATTTGAACCCTTCCGAGACCCTTCCTCAATGTAGCTAGAGCATCTTTATACATAATCTTGAACCGTTTGACATCAAAGATAACTCTCACTTTACGTAAATAATTTCTCGTATGGTTTCAATGTAATTCAACGTGCTTACAATGTAATTCATCTTGCTTACAATACAGATGGAGCATCTTTATACATAATCTTGGACCATTTGACATCAAAGATGACTCTCACTTGACGTAAATAATTTCTCGTATGGCTCCAATGTAATTCATCTTGCTTACTATGAGATTTGTAATTTTGGCATTTTCTCTTCTATCACGTCAAAGTTTTCATGACCTCACAATCACACGTGTTATCAATTTTCCCACTTGAATTGATTACCATGCAACCACCTTGCAACTGAAGGGCAAAGCAAATTAGCACTTCTTTAATGGTGGATACATATTAGTAACCTAAAAAATGAAGATGGAAAAAGAATGCAGACAAAAGTAGAATTGCTTGTATACCTTGAAATCATAACCCCATGCAATTTTTAATATTTTCTTGTCACATTGTTGCGCCTTAGATTTATCTCTATAAGAGCATTCTCCAACGATTTTAGTGGGTGCATCTACCAACCATTGTAGACAACTCTTTGGAATAAGTTCATCTCTTATTTCTACTTTTGTGCCCTCTCATTATATTTTTCTCTTTGTATCTATCTATCTATCCAATTGTCCATTTCTCCACTACCCCGAGACCTACTATTTTGTTCATGATCTAGGAGCATAAGGGCTTTTTATTTGCCTGTCCCCTTAGACACAAATTGCCACCCCCTACATGAATTGCACCCCTTCCCACGAATGCAAATTGGTGGTGGCTCTAGAAGTGGGATTTTCTCAAGCTCCTCATGGTCTGAAAATTGACATTTCAAAAGAAAAGAATGTTGCACATGCCAGTTTCTTTGCACATGTAGCCAAATGAGTTTTAGGGATAGCTCTAGCAAATGTGAAAAAAGATGAGAAGGAAATTTGAGCCTAGTTCTTCTGAGCTACTATTGCCCTTAGTACATATAGGAATTGAACTTCGGATGTTTTTATAGATTTTTATATATATCCCTCATAAAAGGTGGACTTTGACAAAAGCTACCTTGTAAAAATATCTTGGATCTAATATAAATAATACATATCCTTTCTACCTCTCTTTCTCTCTCTCTCTCTCTCTCTCTCTCTCTCTCTCTCTCCAATAGCGGCGGATGTGCAACACAAGCAATTGGCCATTGTGGTTATGTTGGTGTTTCTTTTCTTATGCTAGGATTCAGACTTTAGACCACTATGACAATTAATGTGATGCACCACACACATACAAAATTCAATGTATCATACTGAATGTGTTATATTATGCACTATGTGCCATTACTACATTGTATGAGTTTGTAGCACATTGCGTGTGCCCAGTAAACCTGCTATATAGCTTACTATTTGAGTAAACATACATGTTGCTATGTCCAATTGTGCGATGACCTAATTGGCTTGCTTCATGTGAAGATTTTAAAGGGCAACAAAATTAAAAGAATGGATGATGATGGTGAGCCTTGCTTCATGTGAATATTTTAGCAAGGTAACAAATTAAAAGAATAGTTTGAAAAGTTTTATATTGCTTAAGTTAGGGTGCATATATCCCTAATGAGACACTCACAGTGGCTAGAACTAGCCGCAGTGGTCTCCGTTTCGAGCACTATGTTAGTCACTTGCAAAAGTATATTGCCTTCTCTTCCTCTTTCTCTCTGTCCCTCCCTCCCTCTCTCACTCCCCCCACTCCCAATTTCAGTATATGCAATTAACCATCATAATAGTAGCAAACAAAAGTACCACAGTGGTTGCAACTAGCAAAGTGACTCTTATTTCAACCATGAAACTGATCGCTTGAAAATGAATACTTCCCCCCCCATGTCTCTCTCTCTCTCTCTCTCTCTCTCTCTCTCTCTCTCTCTATCTATCTCTCTCTCTCTTTCTATCTATCTATCTATCTATCTGAGATCTATCTATCTATCTATATATATATATAAATAATATATATGCATGTATGTATGTAATGTATGTCCGTCTATCTGTTTGTTTGTCTGTCTGTCTGTCTGTCTCTCTCTTCCCCCCACCCCAATTTCATCATTCTCAATGGATTTGCACGTGGCTCCTAGCAAGGAAAGTGCCCATTTCTGCCTGGCCAAAGTAATCTAGAGGAGAGGTATACTGGTAGGAAACCAGATATTTCTCATTTGAAAGTTTTTGGTTGCATTGCCTATGTTCATGTGCCAGATGGGTTGAGATCCAAGTTGGATCCAAAAGCTGAGAAGTGCATCTTTATTGGTTATTCTCTACAGCAGAAATGGTATAGATGCTATAACCCTTCTAGTCGTAAGTTTACAGTGAGCAGAGATGTTGTTTTTGATGAGATGAGCAGTTGGTATAAACCAGTAAATGTGATTGATGATGTAGATGCACAAAATGGTAATGCTACACAGAATTCACAGCAGCAGTCACAAAATATTAGTGGACCTGTAGTGTCCTCTAGCAGTGGTTCACATACTTTGCCATGGACAGGTAGATTGAGATCAGGAGAATCTCCTCAAAGCAATGTAGATAGTGGTATGCAAGTATCACAAAAGGGAAAAGAGAAAGTAGATCAGCCCGTGGTTGATGTGAATGCAGGTCACTCTTATGTGGATGGTGAATCCAGTGGCTCAGAACAGAGCCTTGATGATGAGTTGGGTATTCCTTCTATTGTTACACCTAGAGTAAGGAAGACAAGGGATGTTTTGAGAGCACATGGAAGTGAGCCTAATTTGCGCGAGTCTACCAAAGTTAAGTATCCTGTGGATAGGCTGAAATATGATGGATTTAGAGCCATTCACTATGCCTACATGGTCAAAGTGATACATGAACCAAAACCCACTTCTTTTGAGCAAGCCATGGGAAAAGAAAAATGGGAGAAAGCCATGGATGAAGAAATGGATGCCTTGGAAGCAAATGCTACATGGGAATGGGTGCCTTTGCCTAAAGACAAGAATGCAAGTGGCTGCAAGTGGGCCTATAAGGTGAAGCACAATGCAGATGGTGCTGTGAGCAGATACAAGGCAAGATTAGTTGTCAAGGATATGCACAGACATATGGCATTGATTATGAAGAAACATTCAGTCTGGTTGCAAGGATGGCAACCGTAAGAGTAGTCATTGCTATGGCTGCATCAAAGGGATGGTCTTTACATCAGGTGGATGTAAAGAATGCCTTCTTGCATGGTGATTTGCAAGAAGAGGTCTATATGGAGCAGCCACCAGGTTATGTGCATGCTGAACATTCATCCTGAGTTTGTCTGCAGGTTGAAGAAAGCCTTGTATGGTTTGAAGCAAGCACCCAGAGCATGGTCTGACAAGATAGGATAGTATCTTGTCACTATTGGCTTTGAGATTTCCATGGCAGATTTCTCACTTTATGTGAGAAAAATAGAGAAAAGTATTATGTTGCTTGTCATTTATGTTGATGATTTGATCATCACAGGTGATAGTGATGAAGATATCCTTCATGTGAAAATGCTATTGAAGCAGAAGTTTGAGATGAAGGATTTGGGAGAGCTGTGTTACTTCTTGGGCATTGAGGTGATTAGATCCACAAGTGGGATATGGCTCTTGCAGAGGCAGTACGGATTGAACATGCTGTCCAAATATGGGATGACAAGCTGTAAGCCTATTTCAGTTCCTTTGGAGCAGAATGTGAAGTTGAGTGCAGATGTAGGTGAGCTTCTGGAAGACC
Source organism: Dipteris shenzhenensis (assembly GCF_047967505.1). Taxonomy (NCBI): domain Eukaryota; kingdom Viridiplantae; phylum Streptophyta; class Polypodiopsida; order Gleicheniales; family Dipteridaceae; genus Dipteris; species Dipteris shenzhenensis. The sequence goes on along the minus strand of NC_141597.1, from coordinate 34,163,047 downwards.
CTATTATGTACAGACACATAGTAGGAAGTTTGATTTATATGATTATTACCAAGTCAAATTTGAGCTATGCTGTTGGGTTGGTAAGTTTGTTTATGCAGGCTCCAAGGAAACCGCATTTGGATGCGGCTAGATGCATACTGAGGTATGTGAAGTCCACATTGCAGTATGGACTATTTTATGAGACTGGGGTTCAGATAAAGTTGCATGGATACACTGATGCTGATTGGGCTGGTAGTATTTCTGATAGACGATCTACCAGTGGATATGTGTTCTCTTTTGGGAGTGCTGTAGTCACTTGGAGCAACAAGAAATAGCCTACAGTTGCCTTGTCGAGCACAGAGGTTGAGTATAGGGTAGCTTGGTTGCATAAGCTACTTTATGATATGCATCAGTCTACAGATGGGCCAGTTGTCATTTATTGTGACAACATGAGCAGTATACACTTGGCAAATAACCTAGTCTATCATGCTAGAACAAAGCACATTGAGGTGCATTATCACTATGTGCAGGAGAAGGTTCTAGTAGGTTTTATTGATCTTGTTTATGTCAGCACAGAGGATCAGGTAGCTGAGAAATTCATGAAGGCATTGGGTACAGAGAAGCTACACAAGTTCAGAGACCTGCTTGGTGTGCAGGAATTGGGATTGAGCTTGAGGGAGAGTGTTGAGATATCAAGCTCCACTCATGATATGCCAGGGTGACCGTTGTGCATTTATGTCACCGACTTGTTAATTGCAGATGCAGTTGGTACACCGCCCATGAATAATAGCTAGATGACAGCTATCTTTATGTACTCTAGTTAGTGGCTCAGTTAGTATGCCACCTAGGTTAGCTAAGTTTGGTTTGAGACCCACATATAGGGTTCACCTATTCCTTTTGTACTAAGAGAGAGTTCTTTTTGCTTTCACAACTAAGAAGAGGAAAACTGTTTTCAGCCTCCACCTTTCTGTGTATTCCCCCATTGTGTATGTGAGAAAGCTGCAAGTGAGACTCCTTACTTCTCTCCCACTCTCTTCACACTAAGCACCTACAGAGGCTACAGGAGGATCATAAGAAGTCCAATGGGACTTTGCAAGATAATCTGCCTATGAATAAGTCGTAAGAGACAATGGTATCTCTATACTTCAGTATCCTATGTTAGATATGCTCAATGCCCCACCCTCTTGATAACCACCAGTGGTCCAAGGTGCTCAAGTTGTAAGGCCCCCATATGAGGAGAAGCCATGTGTGAGCCCGGGACATTGGATGGATCTTGACTTGCATGTCAGATGAGGTCCATTAGTGAGATTGTTGATGGTAGAAAGGTGATTGTGTGGGAGCCCCTTATTCTTGCTAGGGCTTGGGGGGTCCCAGAGGGGCCAGCGGCCCCCCTGGTGGGGTTCGGGGCCAAGAGCCCCCGAGGCGACGGTATAGGGAATATTCCATAAATATTCCATGGACAACTAGTCAATTCCACTGACTAGGTTGATCCGACTACCTCCCTCATAGCTATAAAGAGGCAGCCTCCCCAGTCCATTGTATCAGATCAATTCAGATCAAATCAGATCTTCCAGCTAGTAGCTCTTCACCTAGTATCTGTCTAGATCGCCATCTAAGCTCCACTTTGGGAGCGCACAAGTGGACAGATCCATCATCTGTACTACATTAGTATTGAAGGAAAATTTTGTTCCTCTCTAGTTTGCTGTGTACTCTCTATTCTTTGTTCAGTTTTTGTTCCGCCGCGCCGTGTAATTTAACATTCCGAGTACATATGTATGTACGTAATGAGATTGCATGTGTAAAAAAGGGGAGCAGCATAGAATGACTAACGCCCAGTCAAGGCTATGATCCCTGATGACATAGAATGGCTTGATAAGTTGGCAAGCCAAAAGTTAATAAAACCAAAGAAGGATCAACATGGCAATGGCATCTGAGCAGTAAGTACGTAACCAACAAGAAAATAATTGTGCTAATAAGGCAAAGCTACAAGCAGCTCTTATCATGAAAGGTTATAATGGAGCTTGAAAGTCAAAATGAAGTCAGAGCAAGATGTCGAGACTACTAACATACCAATAGTAGTAATAGATTTATTCAAGCTTGCTTGGTACATGACAACCTTGTAGCCTTTGTTAACGCCAAGTGCATTGAATGATCCAACAACTACAGAGCTACCAGTGGGAGTTTGAGCAAAAGAATCACAGAGAGACCATAACAGACATAAGCATGTAAGCCAGAATATTATCAATAGAGCTACATAAAAGGGAAAGTTAAGTCACCAAAGCAAGAAAGCAAAGTCACGCATAACTGCTATGACCTGCAAAATTATGGCAATGAGAAGGTGAAGATGGTTAATGCAAAGGAGCACCTCTGTTGTGGACCAATCCAAGAGACAAACCATGCCGATTACAGTTGACAATTAGAAGTATAACGCAACAGGAGTAAAGACCAAGCTAAATGACCATACGTGACTATCAGGAACTAGGCAACAGTAAGTGCCGAGGTGAACAGATGAAAAGGCATAGTCTACGTGAGGTAACGTGACGTCAATCTATTTCCAAGCTATAGGAAGCAAGTGCAAGAGGGATGACAAGTAGTAGCCACTGAGTAAGTATAGAGGTAGATCAAACGTGGTTTGGACGAAGGGGAAGTGGACACGACTTGTGTGTTTTCTGAAGCCATATTATGGATATGAATCGAAGGACAAGCTCACGCTTGCTACAATAATGAAGATGGAGCAAGAACTAAAGTGCTCCCAATTGGTGAGAACATACAATTGTATAGTGCAATGAGGTGTTACAAGTCCTTTCTTTTTGCAAGATCATGGGCGGTGGCTCCATTACATATGTATGTGGTCTATATGTTAGGTTTACAATGGTTAGGTAGTTGGGGGTAGTTACGTTTAGAGGGTCAAGTTGGTTAGAAAGAATAGGGTGGGTAGGTTTGAAAATAAGTTACAACCTATCCTCAAATATGTTGGAATGAATGGAGCTTTAATTTGAAAATGATTACATATGTCCAAGACTATGAGGTCAAGTGTGTACAAAAATGGAATGCCTAAGTCTCTTTACGGCCAGGTTGCCGTAGGAAAAAAAATGTGATTTTGCTTGGCAAAGTGAATATATGTGAGCACTGTACAAACGTGTAATGCTTGAGTCTCTTTACGGCCAGTCACGGTATTTCTTTTATAAAAATTTTTGGTCTCATTCATAAGAAAGGGGGTTAGAGGGTCTAGCTAGGTGGGAGGGAGGAAGACATAACAAGGGCTATAAAAAAGAAGAAATAAGGTGCTAATTAAAAAATGCCATATCAATGAATAATAAAGAATTACATCATCTAAATTAAAAAAAGGGGGTTGGGGGGGAATTTTTATTGACTAAGGATTGGTTAGGGCAGAGTTTAATTAGGGGAAGAACCAAGCTAGGGGGGTTTGTAAAGATAAGAAAGTGGAAAAAAAGGGGGGAAGGGAGTGCTGCTTGTAAGAAAATTTTAACTGAGAAAATTGTGTGTGTGTGTGTGTGTGTGAGTGAGAAAATGAGATAATTATTAAGCAAATATAATGTGTGTGTGTGGTCCACCATGTGGGACTTACTCATTACCTCTTGATAATAAGTGAATAAAAGTGGACTGTATTATAAGTGTCAAAATGAAAAAATGATGCCAATAGTAAATGCGTAAACCACTTCTATAAAAGAGATATAAAAGTTAGTAAACAATAAGGTGGATCATGTGAGGACACAATGGAAGCTGAGAGGGTGAGAGGGAGCTTGAGAGACACAAGTTTTGGTGGGTGCAGAACACCCTAATATTCTATGTCATCCATATATATGTGTGAGTATTGTACATAATCGGGGTTTAGGTACAATGGACTTTAAGCCCCACAACCTCCCATTTAAAGGCCAATGTGCCTTTAAGGGAGAATAGCCAATGAGGATACTATCCAATGCCCATCAAAATATGACAATGCTCAAACCGATGACTAGGTAGACTCTTTGTTAGCATATCTACAGGGTTATCATTTGTATGAACCTTGACAAGCTCTATGCACTTGTCCTCAAGTACCTCTCTAATAAAATGGTACCTAACCTCAATGTGTTTGGTCTTTGCATGAAAGACGTGCTAGATGAATAGCACTCATGGAATCACTATGCAATGTCGATACACTTGTATGAGTCCCCAAATCTCTCACTAGCTGATCAAGCCATATAGCCTCATTGCAACCCTCTGTGGCTGCAACATACTCGGCCTCTGTGGTAGATAAAGCAACACACTTTTGTGCACGAGACATCCACAACACTGCACCACTTGCAAAGGTGAACACATAACCAGAAGTGGATCTCTTGCTATCCACATGCCCTGCATAGTCTAAATCTGTGTACCCAAATACACGCAGCTCTCCTCTGCCAAAGCAGATACACATCTCCTTGGTACCCTTCATGTACCTCATGATGCACTTAACTACCTCCCAGTGCCTCTTTCTTGGATTAGTCATATATCGGCTAACAACTCCCACTGCAAATGCAATGTCCAGTCTAGTAGCTATCATAGCATACATAAGACTCCAAACCGTTGACTGATAAGGAACCTTGGCCATCATGGCCCTCTCCTCATCTGATTTGGAACTATCTGCCTGACTCAGTTTCACATATGGAAGCAATGGAGTACTTGCTGCCTTCCCCCCCTCCATATTGAAATGCTGCAACACTTTTGTGGAGGTGTACACAGGTAATCTTTCAAGAAGATTACATCAAAGAGCTTGGGATGGCACCAATCAAGTTGGGGATCCAATTTGAAGACCCAAGCTTCACTAATTTGATGCTAAGGAAGGTTGTTAGGGAACTTGTCTAGGGTCCATCCACCTCGAGTTTTCATATCAGGATATTTGCTCCAAAAATCGTTGATGGGGTTACTGGGAAGTGGTATCACATCAAAATCATACCCATCATTGGAATTTGGCATGGGAGTGCGAATTGGATTATCTGGGGATCTTGATACTCAAAATTAAATATTGGATCATTTTTTATTGATAGCAGTGCAAGTAGTGTCAAAGGTGATGGTGGGGGACATGGGGGAGAAATATGGAAGAGTGTTAGTTGTGGGAGGGGAATTATAGGGGAGGAAGGGAAGAACTGGGAAAATGGTTTGAGAAGCTTGGTAATCCTCAAGGGTAGGATCAGCAAGGTAAGGGAAGAAGTTAGGCACGAGGCTAGTAAGTTTGCGAGACTGTTGGGTTGGTTGAAAGTGGTGAGAGGCATGAGCAAAGAGACAATGAAGGGAGTAGGTGCTAGATTAGAGCTCAAGGAAGGTTAAGAGGGTGGTAGCAGAAAGGGTAAGTGAGATTATGAGATTGGCATAGAGAGTGGTTAAATATGGGAGGTTAGATGTGAGATAGGCCATGTCATCCTCCGACACTTCTTTTTGTTGGTGTGATGGGATCATCAACTGCTGCAAATGTGGGATGTTGGTTTTGTCATGCCCTATAGATAATAGGGATGGATTTTGTAGCAATGGCAACAAACTAGAAATAACCTTGAGGGGAGGACTACCCATGAGGCATACGTATGTGATGAAAGCATCCATCTTGAGTGCTATAAACCCGGCATGTGTAGACAGGCAGAAGATATTTTTTTCATCTTCGGACAAGTCTTGAGAAATTATGTGCAGAGTTTTTGCCCCTATGGAATGTTCCCATTTGATGTTTGGATGAGCTAATATGATTCTGAGTTGGAGTTGCTTCCTTTGGATAAGCACTCTTGCTTTTAAGTGATCTTCCACTTATAGAGCAGCCACAAGCTCTTGGTACACCATCATTGTGCATTGTAGTGGGACTTCATTGTTGGTGTCTTCAACTGTCTCATTGTTTTGCACTAGCAATTGAAGTTTAATCTTTGCGATAACTATCTTTTGGGATTGCATGTCATCCATTTTTTCCTTATACTTATGGTAGATGGATGTATATGCCTCCTTAAGGTTTTTCATTTGCAAGGTGACCTGTGCTTGTTGAAGAATGACTTCATTGGTATTGGACCATTGGTCCAAGACTTGTGCTTGAGAAGTGCTGGCCTCTCTAATGGTGGCAAGTTGTTCCTTTAAGATTTCATAGTCCCTTGTAAGCTCTTCAATGCTGAATGTACATGTTGCCAAAGATTGTTGCATATCTTCAATCTTTTCTTGGCAATACTGGAATCTTCTTCTTTTTGGATTAGCCATTTGCTGAGCATGTGCTGAGGTCAAGTAGTCATAAGAGGTATGTAGGATTGATGTAGCTTGTACTACTTTGCTGCTGTCAGCTATATTTGGCTTTGGTGGAGTATGGAGGTCACATCCCACACTGCCTTCTCTTGAGCTTGGAGAGCTTGGTTCATGCACACTTCTTCAACCCCTTTCTCATCTATTTGCTCCCGAAGTGCTCTGACCTCTATGGTGATTCCATGTGATTGGTCTTCGATGGATGCTATGCTACGGTCAGTCTTTCCAATTCTCGCGCATGTTATTCCTTGGCCAAGCTAGTGAATAGTTTTAACATTTGAAGAATTTGGTTAGCTTGATGATGGAGAATGATAGATGGTGATGAGGATTTGTGATACTACTGATATAATTAGTGCCCATGTAGCCATTCTGATGATTCTATAGTACTTTCTGGGGGTTGTTCCAATGGTAAGTCAGTCACTTGGGTACAGTAGTCATATTGCTGATCTAGCACTAGCTCTTCTTGTGGCTCATTGACTGGCATGATGTTGACAGGCGGTGATGGTGCTGATGTAGCCTCAGGCTCAGGCTGCTGTTGTTGTTGAAGATATATTGGTTGCAATTGTGTACCAAGTTGCAGCATCTAGTGGGGCAATTCCTCAATTCCTAGCTCCAGTAGACATTTCTTTCGAGGTATTTGCCAATGTGATAGTAGGAGAAGGTGGTGATGGCTCACATGCTGGGTGAGAAGGGGATGTCCAAATCCTCAATAGGTATTGGTGACTGAGGCAGAGTCATTTCTCATTCTTATATCTCTTTATTGATGATTACAACCAATAAGTGTGTAGTTTTACATTTTTGGCCTGATGAACCATCGAGTTTCTTTGTGAAAAAGATGACTAAGTGCTAGATCTAGTCTTGCTACCTACTCAGCAAAACAAATGTGCATAGTGGGAGGAATTGATTTTTGCCATAGTTAATCCCTAGGATTGTGGATATGAATGTTGGTGCTTCCTTCAGTCGAGGGTTAATGATGGTGCAAAGTAATATCCCGTCCTTATGGAACTTGGTGCGCTTGGTGAGGAGAAGCTATATTTTGAGAAATTTAGCATTGGCAGGCCCTCGGGGGGGTCACTCATCATATGTAACCCTATCACGTGAGTTCAACAGAAGGATATTTTTTATTTCTAAAATTTACATAAATAAATATACATAAGGGACTATTTAAAATAGTTTTGGAAAAAATTTACAGATTTGTATAGAAAAGGGGTACATTTTATCAATGAAAAATTTTACAGATAAGGGATTTTAAATATAGGCCTTGAACGCACGTGATATAGAGGGTTTATACATAGTGACCCCCCTGAGGGCAGGCCTTGTGGGGTATTTTGTACCTTGAGTTGGGAGTGAGAAGGCCCTCTAAATCATGGTACTATCGGGTATTATGTTGAGTTGGCTTTGATGTATAGTGATGGTGTCGTAGCTCAAAGTCTTGAGTCGCACTCTTCTGTCCATAAGAATTCCACCAATAATCTATCTATAATAGCTGGTATGTTCCATAAAGACCTGTATGCCTTTGGAATTTGTAGAAGGAGGCAATTCCATGATGATTTTGATTTTGTCCATGTCAGTTATCCCATGTTGAGAAATGATGTGTCCCAAACAACTCTGTGGCTGACCATGAACTGGTATTTTGTTGGATTGAGGGAGATGCCATACTCCCTACATTTGATTAGAACTACTTCAAGACATATGAAGTGGTCTTTCTTATTCAAGTGGATGCACAAATCATCCAAGAACACCTGTAGAAACTTATTCAAAAATGACTTGAAAGCTATGAACATGACTCTCTGGAATGTGGCCGAGGCATTACAAAGGCCAAATGGCATGACTCTATAGGCAAATATACCCCATTTGTAGCAAATGCTATTTTTGATTGGTCAGCAGGTGCAATTTGCACTTGGTTATAGCCACGAAAGTCATCCAAGAAGCTATATATCTCTGATCTAGCCACCTTTTCCAATATTGTTTCTGTTAAGGGTAGGGGATAGTGATCCTTGATTGTGGCAGCATTCACATTCTTTAAGTTAACACATATTCTTAGCTTCCGAGTTGCATTTAGGCATGATGATGATGGGTGAAACCCAATCAGTGTGCTTTATCTCATCGATGAAGGTCGAACGTGCCTCCCTAAGAATGAAACAAGTTAGAAAAAGTAAGAGTGCGATTGTAAGAAAACGGTGATAGTCAAATGATAATGAAGAGGAATAGGGTATACTTACATGATGCGTCGCTACCCTTTCCCAATCAATGTGAACTCCTTCTCTCCCTCTCCTTAAACCATGCCTTGGCTCTAATCCTGAACGCCCTTCTCTACTCATTGTTTGGAGGCCTTCTAATCACAGATTCCTGTGGATCAAAATTCCATTAGTTTGATATGACTAAAAAAACATTTCAATGATTGAACATATTAGAAATTCAGTAGAAGATGAATATGTATTTACCACCCGTGCCTCATTGCTAAGTCTAGCACCACTCCCGAGGTGCAAAGGACCTATGGTCTCCAGGCATATCCTCGCTACCCTCCGCTGAGGCTCAAACGCATCTGAATTATCCTTGTTCTCAGTCTTCTCTCTCTTCCAATCTTTCGGTCTCCTTGTGCTCCTTCATTCTCTTCCAATCTTTTGGGTCCCCCTACCTTGGCTTGTGCTTACCCTCCTTAAAAGCCTCTCTTGATTCGTATCTACTAGACTTAAGAAGCTCCCCCATGCATGTAAGCATGGATTTTTTATCAAACTCATACCCTTTTGGATTTGAAAATTGTCTCTTGAGGCCATCTATGATGGCCTCCTTGGCTCTATTGTATTGTTGCTTCTGAGGTTTGAATATATCCTTGGGGAAGTGGGTGCTCACCAACCTCCCCATGTATCTTGTGACCACCTTCCTATCATCGTCTTGTATAACTTCCCCAATGTTGTTCACTCTGTAAGATACGTCCTCGGCCAAAACAATGTTGTTCACTCTATTGGATACGTCCTCGGGCAAAACAAAATCGAAGGATGTGCAGTAGATGGAGTAGCAGAGCTAGAGTGAGGGGTGGAGCGGGCGCTTAAGGAGCGAGGAGTAGGGGAGCGAGTGGTCTCTTGGGTTCTGCGGCCTGTGAGTGGAGAGGGCAAGTGACCAAACTGGTACACGTCTCATAATATAGGGGAGACCTGGAGTGATGGGAGTGTGCAGACTCATCTACATCTCCCATGCCACTTGACTTGGGGGGATGGTTTTGGATGTGTTCAAGTGGAGAGGGTGAGTAGTGATAGCTCATCGGATAGAGGGGGCCACCTCCCAGGAGTTTAGAGTGGCTTCATGAGAGATTGCCTTGTCCTTGCACGCATTGCAAGTGAGGGGTTCGTTATCAACAACATATTGTCATATGCCACTTGCAGATGCATGGGGAGGCACCACCAGAAGAGTATATTGGTCGACATGCAAGTGAATCATCAGTAAACCAATGATATTTAAATGATTTGTGAATATTTATATTGCTTGTCCTTGTTGCAGACACTAACCTTGCATCATTAAACAGGATGAGGAGAACAGTGAGGGTGCACATGCACCACCACCACAATTCGACCAAGATGATCTTAAGCATGATCCTCTAGAGGAGGACGAGGGTATGGCAGACTCAGATGGATTCTATTTTTTGAGGCACCGTAGGAGATGGGGGTGAGATATTTGGGCATGAGACTATGATGCAAGATTAGGCATCAACACGCTTGTATGATGGTGCGAGGATGACAAAAGTGTGAGCTTGTCTCTGGATCTTGAATTTGCAAGCAAAGTATGGATGGTCAGACGCAAGTGTCTCAACCTTGATGAGGTTTGGAGCCTTGATCTTAGTATCTCATTCCTAATTGTTTAAATTAATTAGTATCTCATTCACAAGGTTTCTTGGATATGAAATTGTAATAGGTTGCTCCAGAAGATGTTGCTTATCGCAAATACCATGCCCAATTCTAGAGACCAAGAGAAGTAGATGTTGACAATGGTTGGGATGGATTATGACACCATCTATGCTTGCCCTAATGATTTTAGTTTGTTTCATCATGAGTATGGAAATTTGGTTAATTGCCCGGAGTGTGGAGCATAGCACTATAGGCACGACTTGCTGGGGGAGACGATGCCAGTGAAGGTCTTGAGACTTTTGTCTCTGTGCCAACATGGACTTAGGTAGCATAGAATGTGTGTGTAGAGTAGCAGCGGCAAAGCTCCGCTTGTACTTGCATAAGGCTAGGAACAACAATCCTGCTTGGGAAGCCAACTTGCATGTTCTACATGCAATTTCTACATACAATTCCTACATGAATGTTCTACATGCAAGTCATACATGCAACTCCTACATGCATGTTCTACATGTAACTCCTCCATGAAACTCCTACATGCATGTTCTACATGCAAGTCCTATATGCAATTCAGGACTACATGCAACATGCAACTCGTACAAGCAACATGAAAATCCTACATGCAACTTGGAACTCCTACATGCAACTTCTAGATGCAAGTTCTATATGTAGAGAGTGAATATCTTACGATTCCTACATGTAGAGAGAGAAGCTCTCCAACTTGTATAAATACCCATAATGGAATGTGGCCTACTTTGGTATTCCAAGCAATTGTCTCCAAGTGTCAATGCTTCCTTGCACTCCATGTCCAAAAGCATGTCCTAACCTCTCCTACTACCTTGCAACCCCTCCTCTCCCTCTCCTCCTCCCAAATCCTCCTCTCCTCCTCCCTCCTCCTCCATTCTCCTCCCTCTCTTCCTCCCTCCTCCTCCCTCTTCTTGTCCCCTCTCCTTCTCCCTCCTCCTCCCTCTTCTACTCCCTTCTCCTCTCTCTCCTTCCCTCCCATGCTCTTACACCTTCTTTCTCTCCCACTCCTATGCTCCCCCTAAACCCTTACTCCCTCAACCCTTGACCTCCATGATGTACGAGGGAGACGAGTTCTCCACCTTGTACTCTACCCTGAACCTTCGATCCTCCTCCTAACCCTTAAACCCCTTCTAAACCTTGAAACCTCTTCTAAACCCTGAAACCTCTTTCTAAACCTTGGAATGTCCTTCTAAACCATGAACCTCTCTCTAACCCATGCACTATGTTTGCTTACCACAGTTAAGCCTATGTCTCTCACCAAAATACTACCCGAGTTCCTAATCTACATTATACTACAAACGACAACATTAATATATCTATAGGTAACAAAAGCCTTGGAACCCTGCATACTAAGAATACCTTGCTTTTCCTACAAAAGCCATGGGAAAGAACCAACATTTGGCACTGCTACTGGGGAGACTAGCATCTCAAGTAACGAGTAAACATATGCAAGTATGTGTAAAAAATAAACTACCACGAGCTTTCATGAGCATAGCACTCAAGGGTAAGGAGAGTTTTAAAAAATTCCAACTCTAGCCAAACATATCAACCCCAAGCATCAACCTTGGGTTACTACTTAACAAATTTTCTTTATGTCTTAAAAGAAGCCAATTCAAAAACAAATCAAGCTATGTAATGGACATCAATGTGTAGATCTCACAATTTTGAACATTTCATCTTTTTAACTACAGAAGAGCGATCTGAGCTAACCATGAAAAGTTATGGCCCAAGAAGAGTTTAGGGTTTAACGCTAACCGTAAACCCATTCCTATAAAAACCCACTCCACCCCCTCATTCTTCTTCTTCCACATCTAGCCTCCATCCTCTTCCCCACTATGAACCTTATGCAAGACCCTCCCTCTCCATCAACCACCACCCAACTCCTATCCTCATCGATGAGTTATTTCGAGCCCTTCTTGTAGCAATAGCCTAGCCATCCACCCACTGTCCATTCATCCTCAACAATATTGTTACATCGAGAAAGACTTGGGAGAGCGTTGCAGGTGACCGTCAAGTTTCCACCACCACCACTCCCTCCATCCCCCCACCTCCCACCACTCCCTTCCATCCCCAACCCCCCCTCCCCTCCACCCACCTCCTCCACCCCACCCCACCCCACCCCCCTCCTACCACCCCCATTTCCATCTCCAACCCCCCCACCCCCACCACCACCCCCGCCCCCCTCCCACCACCCCCATCTTCACCCCCCCTCTCTCCAACCCCCACCCCCCGCACGCCCCCCCTGCCCTTGCCCCTGCCCCTGAGAGTGCTCTCAACGGAAGCAAGAACGGAAGAAGGAGAGAGAGAGAGACAGAGAGCCAGACAAGTTTGGTGGGTGTAAAACCACCTAATCTTCTTTTTCATTCATTTATATATGTGTTTGAGTATTGTACATAACTGGGGTTAAGGCACAGTGACCTTTAACCCCACAACCTCCCACTTAAAGGACAATGTGCCTTTAAGGGAGAACAACCAATGAGCATACTATCCAATGCCCATCAATACACGACAATACTCAAACCGCTGACTAGGTAGACTCTTCGTCAGCATATCTGCAGGGTTATCATCTGTATGAACCTTGACAAGCTCTATGCGCTTGTCCTCAAGTACCTCCCTGATGAAATGGTACCTGACCTCAATGTGTTTGGTCTTTGCATGAAAGACCGGATTCCGTGCTAGCTGAATAGCACTCATGGAATCACTATGCAATGTTGGTACACCTGTATGAATCCCCAAATCTCCCACTAGCCGATCAAGCCATATAGCCTCCTTGCAACCCTCTGTGGCTGCAACATACTTAGCCTCTGTGGTAGACAAAGCAACGCACTTCTGTGCACGAGACATCCACGACACTGCACCACCTGCAAAGGTGAACACATAACCAGAAGTGGATCTCCTACTATCCACATGCCCTGCATAGTCTGAATCTGTGTACCCAAGTACACGCATGTCTCCTTTACCAAAGCAAATGCACATCTCCTTGGTACCCTTCATGTACCTCATGATGCACTTAACTGCCTCCCAATGCCTCTTTCCTGGATTAGCCATATACCGGCTAACAACTCCCACTGCAAATGCAATGTCTGGTCTAGTAGCTATCATAGCATACATAAGACTCCCAACTGCTGATGCATAAGGAACCTTGGCCATCATGGCCCTCTCCTCATCTGATTTGGGACTATCTGTATGACTCAGTTTCACAAATGGAGGCAATGGAGTACTCACTGCCTTCCCCCCCTCCATATTGAAATGCTGCAATACTTTTGTAACATACTCTTTTTGTGAAAGCCAAAGGAGTTTCCTACTCCGATCACACGTGATGCGCATACCAAGAATATGACCTGCAAATCCCAAATCCTTCATATCAAAGGCCTCATGCAACTTGGCCTTTAATGCATCTAGCTCATAAGTATTCTTGCTAGCCAATAGCATATCATCCACATATAGTGCCAGGATTATCAGGCTACTATCCTTAGCTCTTTTAGTGTAGAGGCAGTGATCAATTTCACTCCTTCTAAAACCCTGGGACCGAATGAAAGCATCAAACTTCTGATACCATTCTCTAGGTGCTTGCTTAAGACCATAGAGACTCTTTTTTTGCTTGCAAACTAAATGCTCTTTGCCCTTTTCTTCAAAGCCTTCCAGTTGAACCATGTAAATTTCCTCATGCAAATCCCCATGCAAGAAAGCTATCTTGACATCCATCTGCATAAGCTCCATATCCTCTATTGCCACTAGTCCAAGCATGCATCTAAGTGTGGTCATCTTCACAACCGGAGAGAATATCTCATCAAAGTCCACACCCTTCTCTTGCTTGAACCCTTTAGCAACCAAACGAGCCTTGTACCTAGGCACATCATCACCTGTGACCTTCATTTTGTAGACCCATTTACATGGCAATGCTTTCTTTCCATGTGGCAAAGAAACCAAGTCCCAAGTCTTATTCTTCATAAGTGAGCTCATCTCTGATTGCATAGCATACTCCCACTTGCATTGATCCTCACGCATCATAGCCTCTCTGTAGCAAGAAGGCTCCCTGCAATCAGTAAGCATCACATAGTCTACCCCTGGAACAAACCTATCAGGTGGTCTAGACACTCTAGATGATCTTCTCAAGGGCATTTCAGCTTGCTGTCCCACCTGCATATCAACCACATTTGGCTCATCATTTCCACCAATAGATGATCCATCATCCACCCTTGATTGTATACCTGTGGGAGTACTTGGTGGTACCATTTCTTGCACATTTGGTGCATGGACAGCTTGCTGCCTATCAACATATGCAGGTGGATTCACATCCTGGAAAGTGATTCTCCTCATTTCCACATCCCTCATGGGTGCCTTATGCATCTTCTTCTCATTGAAGACCACATCATGGCTGCATATGATCTTCTTTGCTTCTGGATCCCAGAGATGATAGCCCATCTCTCCACTTTCACCATAACCCAGAAAGATGCATTTCCTAGACTTAGGATCTAGCTTCTTTCGAAGCTCTTTTGGCACATGTGCATATGCCTCACACCCAAATATACGCAAATGAGAGTAAGAGGGCTTCTTGCCACTCCATGCCTCTTCAGGAATACCACCATCCAAACTCTTACTAGGTGATCTATTGATCACATGCACTGCAGTCTTCATTGCCTCAGCCCAAAAACCACCAGAAAGACTTGCATTGGAAAGCATGCATTGCAACCTTTCTTGAATGGTACGGTTCATCTTTTCTGCAACTGGATTTTGCTCTGGAGTACGAGGGGATGTGAGCTCCCTCTTAATCCCACGTGTATCACAGAAATGCTGAAAGTCATAAGAGAGATACTCTCCACCATTGTCAGTCCGTAGGCATTTAATCGTTCTACCTGACTGATTCTCAACCAAGGCCAGCCATTTTTGAAATACCTGGAACACATCACTTTTCCGAGCTATAGCATAAGCCCACACTTTCCTAGTTGCATCATCAATGAATGTCACATAGTATTCAGCCCCGCCTAATGACCGTGTAGGCATGGGACCACATACGTCTGAATGCACCAAATCAAGCATTTCAAACTCTTTCTTTCCCCTTCTTTTATGGGCTGATTTAGTCTGCTTCCCATAGAGACAGTGCTCACAAAATTCAAAATCAGAGAAACTCAAATGCGGTACATAACCCAAACGGCATAAGAGTTTCATTCCATTCTGGCTCATGTGCCCCAACCTGCAATGCCACAAAGAAGTGCTTGGCTGCTCGATTATTGCAACAACATGATCAAATACCCCTGATACATGTAAGGGATACAAAGTCCCACACTTGGCACCCCTAGCCAAAAGCATAGAGCCCTTTTGAATTTTCCAACTTTGAAAGCCAAAAGTGGTGTGAAAACCAGCATCATCTAGATGACCCACTGAAATAAGACTCTTGGTCAGCTTAGGCACATGTCTCACATGTTTCAAAACAAATGCAGACCCATTTGCAAAAGAAAACTTTATGTCACCTGCTCCCACTATGTCACATGCATAGTCATTTCCAAGATGCACACAACCTGTCTTTCCACTATCATAAGTGGAGAACCATTCCCTATCGGGAGTAACATGGAATGAAGCACCAGAATCCAAAATCCAATCCTGGGAATATGCATCATCTGAAGTGGTAAGCAACTCTGCAGATAAAGTAGACATGAAGAGAACATCATTGTCACTATTATGTGTGACTGCATTGATCTCCTCGATCTTCACTTTTCCTTTGTCCTCCCTTGGACTCTCTTCCTTTTGATTTGCACCCCAATTTGCATTCTTTTTCTTATCCTTTTGCTCTCTTTTCAGCTTGTAGCAATCCTTTTTCATATGGCCCTTCTTGCCACAGTGGTAACACTCAATGTTCCGTGCCCTGGATTTGCTACGAGACTTCCCTCTTTCTTGGGACTTCCCCCTGAACTGTGATCTGCCCCTTTGCACATTTAAGGCTGCATCCTGCTTGTTGCCATCCATAGACTTCCGTCTAATCTCCTCGGCCAACAAGCTACCCACAACATCATCAAATTTCAGTACTCCAGTAGGTGCAGAGTTACTAACAGCTGTATGGAAGGTATCCCATGAGGATGGCAATGAACATAAGAGAAATATTGCCTTAGTCTCCGCATCAAAATTCATTTTTTGAGCCTGAAGCTGGCTGAAAATAATATTGAATTCATTCAAGTGAGAAGCAATGGAGACCCCTTCCTTCATCTGCAGCTCAAACAACCTCTTTATGAGGTAAACTTTATTAGAGGCAGTTTCCTTCTCATAAGTGGCACACAGTTTCTTCCACAAATCTTCCGTAGTCTGCTCATTTACTACTGTGAAATAAACTGACTCTGCAAGATGAAGTCTAATAGTAGACTTTGCTAATGCATCCAACTCATTCCAATCATCCTCAGACATATCGGCAGGCTTAGCTTCAATCCCTGCCAAGGGTTTAATATGCTTCTTTTGAATAAGCACATCCCTTATTTGTTCTTTCCACAAAGAAAAGTTTGTCCCATCAAACTTTTTAATGCTGAAAAACTCCTTTTCAGACGTGGAAGAGGATGCCATGATACAAATGAAAAAAAAATCCCAAATGCTAGTGCCTCAAGAGAGAATCACACCAAATACCAGGTGCACCCAAATGTGTATGCCACAATAGAGTGAAATATCACCAAAACTCAAAGCTCAAAGCATCTGACTCATGTGCATATACTATGCATCCATATGAGCAAATCTGGCCCAAAAGAAAATGCCAATAAGTGCCAAATGACTCAAGCATAAACACCGTCCACTAGCATATGCATCAATTATATCTCATCCAAGAGAGCATAGCACTATCAGTGCATCACCAACAATGTGTCAAAGCTGTCCCTCAGCATAAAATAGCATCCATGTGCAAAGCATCCATAAAAAATAGCATCCCATAAGGCAATTTGGGCCTATCAGCGCATCCAACAAGGACCGCAATGCATCCAAATGGCCTATAAATCATCCACTGCAACCCAATGCACACCACGAATGAGCGCACACTGCTCAAACTGCAACCAGAGTGATCTGCATAAGGTATGCTCAAGAAATCATAGTCCCACGGTAATGAGCGCTACTGAAAATAGAACCTGAGATGCTTCAAAACATGGGCGCCATTGCATAATCGGACTCAGTAAGAAAATCTACAAATATCTCTCTTCTGCCAGAACTCCAAAATCCCAACCGATGAGTGAGAAATGGGAGTCAACACTTATCCACTGCCATGTGGCATAAATCTAAGGTTTCAAAACCTTAGAACAAAAAAATGCATAACAGAGAGACGAAATCGAATACACAGAGATTTATAACTCTAAAAATCCTCCAACGAATCGCGCAAGAACTGACAGGTAGGGGTTTTTGGGCATCCAGAACGCAATGGGACAGACGGTTTTGGAAACCGTGGTCTCAATCACTGGGTCCAACACACGGACTGAAAAACGTTTTTGGAAACAGAGCTGTTTGTAAACTCCACCGGAGTGCGAATGATGAGCAACATAGAAGTTTGAGGACCTCTTGAGTCCACTGAAACTGACAGATCTGCAAATGGTTGCTCCAAACTTGAGTTCCAACACCCGGGCAAAAAACGCAGGAACTAACAAAGTGACTCAGAAATCCAATGAAATGATCCCAGATTCAAGAATGAAGGTATTTCCAGGCTCGTGAAGTAATGTGGACACCAAAAGCAAGCAATAGTTTCCTCTACAAGTCAATCTACAAGTCAATACGGAGTCTCTGTCATCGAACGGAACAGGGAAAAGCTCAAAAAATGACTTTTTCTTTGAAAGCTCTTAACAGGCTCTCAAAACCACTTCGTAAAGCCAAAGTGACTTTTCCAAAGGTTCCTCCAAGGTCTCTGCACACTCGGATGCAAGTAAAGTCACCCACAAAGCTTGCCACAGAGCTTCTCCTTCCTCCCACAGTGCTGCTGAGCTTCAAGCATTCACGCACGCTTAGCTAGATCACCCGGGCTCTGATACCAGTTGAGAGTGCTCTCAACGGAAGCAAGAACGGAAGAAGGAGAGAGAGAGAGATAGAGAGCCAGACAAGTTTGGTGGGTGCAGAACCACCCTAATCTTCTTTTTCATTCATTTATATATGTGTTTGAGTATTGTACATAACTGGGGTTAAGGCATAGTGACCTTTAACCCCACAACCCCTCCCCCTCCCACCACCACCACCACCCCCCTCCCCCTCCACACACCCCTCCCACCACCCCCATCTCCAACACCCCCCTCGTCCCTCCACCCCCCACCCATGTCCCTCCACCCCCCCTTTCACACCCCACCTTCACCCCCCCTCCCTACACCACTACCCGACCCCTCCCCCTCCCCCTCCACACCCCCCCCTCCCTGCCCCCCCCCCCATCCCACACTGCCCCACCCAACCACCCCCCCTCTTAATGCTTTTAGGGCCTTGCCTTGGCAAGCCATTTACTCACAACAGGGGCACATCTTGCCTACCGTGATGCAGCTAGGTAGCCCACAAATGGCAGAACCACCTACAAAGCGGCCCTCCTCGCGCTTGCCTCAACACCCCTCCTCCCCCCTTTCAATCCCATCCACCACCCTCCTCCATCTGACCACCTCCTCCCTTGACTCCAACCCCCATACCGCCTCATCCCCTCCTCCATCATCTCGACGGCTGCCACCCGCCACCCCCCCTTTTTTTGGCCGCATCTAAAAGAAAAAATAGAGGACCTAACCCTAAAATTAACCTAATCGCTAACCTAGGTTAGGTTACCTAGCTAGGTCAAGTTAGGATAAACCTAAGGTGGGTTAGTGAGAATCTGGTTAGGTTAGACTAATTGTAGTATAGTTAGCTCAACCAACTGTAGTTAGTTAGACCCATTGTTCGGTTAGGTTAGACTAAGTTAGGTTGGAGTAACTATGCTTGTAACTGTTGGTAGTTCCTCTAACAACCAATTAGAGTAACTAATAGTTAGACCAACTAGTTGGCTAAGTTAGAGGAATTAGACTGGGTTAGTTCATCCATTCTAGTTATATTTTAGGGCCATTCACACCATACTTAAGACCAAAGCCCCCCTCTCCCCCCAACAAAAAAGGGCCCCATTTTACCCCTACTTTAACCTTTGTAACTCACCCGTTTGGCAGCCAAATTGAACCCAATTTGAACCAATGTTTCACACACAAAAACACCATGCTACAAGCATTTTTTCGCCCATTGCACACAATTTTTGCATCCCTAATACTTGATAATTTGTGCCTTGTGTGGACCTCTTTTTGCACTAATTCGCTCATAAAGTTTCATCGTGACCTCCGATTGACTATCTATCTGTGCTGGAATTTCTCTACTCATGTGGGACAATCCTAGGCACATTTTGAACACAAATGTTCCTACTACACTAACTCATCTCTAACCACCCTAACACACCTACATCAACACCCACACTTGGGGGGCAGAAGCACCCATTCCACCTCTCGCCAAATCTGCATGCAACTACGCTCAATCCAATGCCTCAAAAAACCCTCTTCCTTGGTTTGCCCCCTTGAAATTAAGACAAATCCTTTGACTCCACCATGACAAGACATGGCAGAGCACCGTTGCGATGATGGTGACCTTGAACTCGAAGTAGATGGGGACAATTTCTTTAACTCTCGCAAGAATTTTGGCCTCAATAATAACAATCAAGGCAGGCGCCCCCTGGGCAAAATCAAACTCCCTAAATACAATGGTCATGGCAATCCTGCAAGATTCCTCTAGGATTTTTATGATGCATGCCAAGGTGGAGGAGATCAATCCAATGAGACCAAGGTTACATGGTTCCCCATGGCCTTAACCGATGAAGCCTCAGAATGGTACCTAGACCTCCTAGTGGAAGAAAGAGCCACATGGGACCTGCTGCAAACTGAATTCAAGAGGCACTTTCAAATGGAGAGACTACAAGATGATCCTGCATCGAACAAGGTCGCTAAGAAGATGTACACACATACTAGGCAAGATGAAACGCTTATTTTTCCAAATATAACCCATGCCCCGATGATAAGTACCTCACGGCTTGGTTCATTGTAGGCCTAAGGAAGAAAATCCACAGACATGGAAAAGATTAGCAGTTACGAAACATTCAGTGCTACTCATGCGGCAACCACCATTGACATCAAGGATGGCATGACTGACTCTAACACCAGCAATGATGATGGAAGAGCCAGTGCATGAGATAAGTGCTCTAAAAAGGGGAAATCCAAGTCCACTGCAGAAACGCCTAATGAAGATTTCCTAGAGGCCATGACCATGAAGCTAAGAGAAGAAATGATGCCGGCCATGGAACAAAAGCTTCACATGTCTCAGCCACCACCTCAGACTTATCCACAGCAAGAAAATGTATGATGTCCACATTGCATGGCCAATCATACACCAAATGAATGCCCCATCATAAGAGCCAAGATCAATGCACAAGCAAATCCACCACTAAGGTTGTGGTGCCATATCTGCGTAGTGGTGGGCATGATGAAAATAGTTGCATCTTTAACATGCACAACAACCTGCTCTGCCCTCAACAATACCAATCGGCATCCATCCCAGTGTATAGGCAACCGGCACTTGCACAAGCACCCCCATCTTCGAGGCTGAATCTTGTTCCCATCTAGACCCAAGTCTTGAAATATCAGGATTCCAAATCCACGACCATATCCAAGAGCACAAATCCATCTCAACGATAGTTCCAATATAATAACTTCAAGCCAAGGAAGTGGATTTGCAATTTGAGTATGAAGTTGTGTGAATGTCCTATCCAAGGAGCTCTATGATGAATGGGGTCTCCCACCAATGCAAAAGTCTAATTTCAACATACGCTCTATAGAGATGATTCACGTGCAAAGCCCTTGGGAATAGTGAATGGAAGTGTCAACAAAATTTGATGAAGTGAACTTTTCTCTTCAATTTACAATCTTGGATCTCCCCAAGAAATCTTATCAAATCTTGCTTGGACATCCTTGGTTGCATGAGGGATCCATTCTCTATGATTGGGAAACTGATAGATTGACAATACAAAATCGCGGCACCACAGTTAAAGTCAATGTGGCGATAGGAGAAATAAAACCAATTGTGCCTAAAGCATTGGATGAAACCTCTTCAATGACTATCTCAAGCAAATCAGCCCCCTTGTAATAACATAATGCCTTAGCGGGTGATACACAAAGCAATGTCACCAATTGGATCCAAGCATTGGCGACCATTGACGACTACCATTCACTAGATCCCATCTTCTCACAAATTGATGCTAAGGTCATGTAGACTGCTACACACGGATCCTATTGTGACATTTACGTACCGACGTTTAGCGCCCGCTTAGCATTAATCGTCGGTATGAAAAGTGGGTTTCCTAAATCGTCGCTATATAGCGACTCTTGCTAAAAGTTGCTATATATTGACTATTATAAAGGTCGCTATATAGCGACTTTTAAGTGTCACTATATAGCGACACTGATATACAATTTTATAGCGATGTTTTTTCAGAGAGGTTTTTTTTTTTATATAGGCCTTAAAAGTTAGTTTTTTCCAATGACAAAATTTTTTAAATTTTCATACATGTTTGAGCTCATAGAGAATAAAAAAATGAGAGCATGTACATCAAGCCTTTGAAGCTCATATATTAATGTCCAAGTTTGAGATGAGAAAAATTCAAATAAGAGCATTTACATCAACTGTTTCATCTTGAGCCAAGTCTAAGGCGCCAAACAAGTCTATCTCCAACTCTATGCCGAGTTGATCTCCTATATCATCATCGTACTCTAGCATCGTACGTTCACCTAAAAGTATTTGATCATCTTCTTCAATAAAGTGTGGTGATTCTTGATGATTGTTGTCTTCTTCCTCAATATCATGATCTCCATCCTCCTCCCGTGTGATGTCATTATGCGCATCCTCCTCTTGGCTCATATGGTGATCTACATCTTCTCTTTGCTAGATTCATCAATTGGATCCGGCATTGGTAGTGGCATCTCCATATCCACATCTCGATCTTCAAAAATTTGCTTACTTCGTGGTGCAACTTGGATCATGTACCACTATCTTGGATCAGAACGATCCGGATGAAAAACCACCTATGTTGAAGATGGGTGCCAAATGTCATCAATTATATATATGAAATTATTCTCAAGTACATGTATCAATGGACTTTAAAAACGAAAGCTTCGACTAATTAAATCATTAGTATGCACCTGCTCACAATGCTCGGCAAGAACAAAAGTATCACTTTCATCAGTCCAATGTTTGGTGGAGTCGAGGTGGAGTCTATTGCAAAGAGACTGCTACTATCTTTTCTCACTATCGCATGGGGGCCGTTGTAAGTAGTTCTAAACCATTTTACATCAAGAATGAAAATAGTAAATCGTCTGAAATCAATTTCATAGATGTCACGTATGGTTCCACAATAATCCAACTGTGAGGAGAGAAGATTGGTATCCGAAGCACTTGCTCGGCTATCTTGTGTGAAGTTAGCCATGACTCCACAATCATACATGACTCTCTTTGAATCGATGCATTCCATGTGAAAATATCGTCCATATGACTATAATGCACTGTACTTTTTGTACTATAAAAAAGCATCATTAAAACAATGAAGATGCATCTATTTTATAGCATATATTGCCACAAATAATTACTTAATTACATCAAGAGGTAAGAAACTTACATGCACCATACATCCAGATGATAACTCTCGCTCGCGCTCGTTTATTGTCTCTCCATCACGTTCGGCTTTACATAGAGCCAGTTGTAGCCAATCAAGTGACATGTGAGTAGGGAGAAGAGCCGATCCTGTGGATATGGTTGTGATCGCTTGTACATTACTCTGAATCTCATCCTTGCATTTATTCTTTCTGCTTTGGCCACTTCATATCTCTCAATCCACTTCTGCATCTCAGGGCTATTGAGGATAAAAAACTTATTGAATTTCTCCATTTACTCTTCGCTCATCTTTCTTTCAATCCCTTTTCCTTGGGGAACCTCGCCAACGATGCGATCATCATCTTTGTTGTGCCAAACTTGCGACATATCGGGATCCGTGGATGCAAGAAACTTTGTGATATATACTAATGACTCTTGCACAAGCCATCCCTCTGCCATGCTTGCTTCGGGTCTTGCTCTTTGTCTTACAAATCCCTTTAAAGTTTTCATAAACCGCTCGAGAAAAAACATCCATCGACTATGAACGGTACTTGCTATAGCCACCTCATCAACTATGCGCACAAGCAAGTGGACTTGAGTTGTCATAATGCTCGAGGGAAAGTGCTTCTCAAGCAAGCATACGGCTTTGATGGATTCCACCCCAGCCTTCTTGATGTTCGATATAGAGATCTCTTTTTTAGATATCCACCTATTTCACATGTCCATGCATATGTAAGATATTTGAGATATCCACCTATTTCACATGTCCATGAAGAAAATACATAATGCGATTTGATAGTAAGCATACCTCACAATACCACAGATCTTGAATATAGCATTTCTAACATCTTCTTGTAAGCACCCTTTTATTGTAATTGGGAGGATGAACTATCAAAGAAACAATGAAGTCATGTCAACAATATAACATAATAATAATTACGCTAATGCATCATGATTATTAGTACACTAATTCTACTTAGAATACCTGTAAGATCTTGTGCCAATCATGGGACTTGAGCCCACTAATCTTATTGTCCTTTGAAAATGCTCCTTTCAAGCAACGCATGTACCCTGTCGGTGTTTGAAAAGAGGCAATGTCTGCCTTGACCGCTGCCTCCTCCCTCGTAGAGAGGATCCACGTTGCTTTTGGGAGGACAACTTTTCCCAAAGCATGCACTTGGGGCCACAAACGAGACATCCTATTCATAGCACGCAAGTCTTCTCGCACTCCTCTCGAGTCCTTGGAACCAACCAAGTGTGCCCAAATAGTAGCCCCCACATTCTTGAAGATATGCATGGGATCCAAGAGATGATTGACTTGTAACTGACCCCAATAAGGAAGCTCGTGAAAGATCGATAGTCTCTTCATACCAGGAGGAGGTTCCTCTCCATTCGCCCTCCAAGCTTGAATCCAGTCACTTGCCTTCAAATATGATGGTGGTGGATCAAGCTGACCTCCACGTGCGAGACGGTCGAGCGGAAGGTATCGAGCATGACCTTCATAAACATTTTTCCTCATATGTTTGGAGTAGCATGCAAGCGATTTCAAAGCTGGTCCACAAACAAGACAAGCATGGTACCCACTTGTAACAAGTCCTGCACGTGTGCATGAATGTGTTAGTTCAAGACATGCGTGCGAAAGAGAGTCAAAAAATCATAATCCCTCATTGTACATGTAAAGACACAACCACGAACCTGCGCACTCTCCATATCCTGGGTAGTCATGCATGGTCCACATCAAGATACCCCTGACCATAATATTATTGATCATTGGTATGTCTAGGAGCTCTAGAAATATCAAAGACCTGCACTCCTCTCCATAATATTTATAACTCCTCTATCAAAGGTGCCATGTACATGTCCATGTTTTTTGCCTTGTACTTTCCTGGCACAAGTAGTGCAAGCATGAGGTGTCCCTTTTTTATTGTTAGCCATGGTGGGACATTGTAATTCACCACAACTATGGGCCATGTCGACCAAGATGTCGAGCGTAACCCGAAAGGATTCACGCCATCCATGGCTAGCCCAAGATGTAAGTTGCATGGCTCCCTCGCAAAGTCTGACCACTGATTATCTATGTGCTTCCAAGCTACACAATCTACGGGAATCCCCAATGTGTCATCAGTGGACCGATGAGATGCATGCCATGTCATCAACGAGTCATCAACTCCGCTATGGATTTGCATCGGAACATGTGTTGTATTCTTGCAATGATGGGAAAGTGTCTCAAGACCTTTACCGGTATCCGCTCACCCTGCAAGTCATCTCTATATCGTTGTTCCCCACACTTTGGACAACTAGCCAAATCTCCATGCTCACGATGAAAGAGAATACAATCATTACGGTAAGCATGGATGGTATCATAATCCATACCCACCGTTGTTAGCATCTTTTTCGCTTCATCTCTTGATGTGGGCATGGTATTTGGTGTAGTCAACATCTTCTGGAGCAACCTATGACAAAGACACTATCCAAATGATGATTCTCAAAACAAACAATATCCAAATAATGAGTCAAATTAATGCAAGAGCTAACCTCATTAAGGCCGAGACACTTGTATCCGACCACCCATACTTTACTTGTAGATTCAAGATTGAGAGACAAGCACGTAGTTTAGACATCCTAGCATCCTCGTACAATTGTGTTGATTGCAACTCTCGTGTTTTGACCTCAAACTCTGACATCACATGTACATGGGATGTAGTGCCCCTAAAAATGGAATCCATCATGTCAACCATACCCTCGTCATCATCCGGGAGACTATAGTCTTGCTAAAAGTGAGAAGGTATATGCGTACCCTTGTCACCCTCCTCATCCTATTTTAAGATTTCGTGTAAATATAAGATCTTCTATTTCCTGGTATACAATAAGACTGCGAACTTAAATAGCTTTGACTTACCGCCGATGGTCCATCAACATGTGCAACACCAACAGTGGGTATTGGTTCCGACTCCTCCCCATACATCTGCAAGTGGCACAGGATAATACGACATTGATGTCGTACTTGTCACTTGCAATGAGTGCAATGACAATATAACCTCTCCATAAGCCACTTCGTGCTCCCGGGCATTGGTGCATCATCGGACGAGCTTCCACTCGTCCCTTCCATCTACACTTATAAAGTCACAACATAAGCATGAAGAAGAGATATTAACAGTTATAAAATAGCATGTATGAGCTTCTTTTCATGCTACAACAAAAAGTGACTGTAAGCGTCACTTTATAGTGACCTTTTGCTCTATTCCATCACTATATAGTGACTTTTTTTAATTTAAAAAGTCGCTATATAGCGACGAATAAGCGTCGCTATATAGTGACACTGTGGGTTAAAACCCGAAACTCTCATCATGCGGTGTTTTCTTTATACTATTCTCTAATCTCTCAAGATAGCAAGCCAATATCTCCTCCCACCATTTTTTGACGACCTCCCACCTATTTCAAGCAACCTCCCACTCTATTTTCCACTCCTCATCCTTCTCCTAGCTCTTGTACTCCCTCTCTACCCTTTTTCCTCTTTGGTTTCTTGAAAGGAAGTTCTTCAAGAGGTGAGTTTGTTTCAACAATGTAGGTTGTTTGTTTGTTAGCTTTAGTTTTGTGAGTGCTTCTCCTTATATTGCTAAACCTGTAAACTAGTTTTCATGCTTGTTTTCAAAGGATTGAAAAAAAAAACGAGATTTCAAGAAAGAAAGAAGACTCACCTCTTTTTTCTGTATTTCTCTTCCTTCTCTTTCTCCTTGTCTCCTCAATCTCCTCCTTTCCTTGTCTCCTCAATCTCCTCCTTTCAAGAAAATGCTTTTGTAATCTCCTCCTTCCTCTAACATCTTATTTGAAAAAATGGGTTGTTTTCTCTCTTTTGTAGGGCCAGTCCACAACACCGAGCGGGACATACTATTTCAAGTAAGTGCTTCCTCTTTTTTCCATTTATTATATTTGTTATTTGCATTGGCCTGTAGTGATGGGCGTAGGAACCCTCTCTTCCCCTCAAACTCTTTCCTTCTTCCCCCTTCTCTTATTCTCTTTTTTCCCCCTTCTCTTATTCTCTCTTTCCCCCTTCTCTCTTTTTTCCCCCTTGCTTATGCTCATGCTTATGCTTCTCTCTTTCCCCCTTCTCTATTTCCCCCTTCTCTCATTCTCTATTTCTGCATAAGCATAAGCATGAGCTTATGCCTATGCTTATGCTTAAGCATATGAATGAGCATGAGCTTATGCTCATGCTTATGCTTCTCTCTTTCCCCCTTCTCTATTTCCCCCTTCTCTCATTCTCTATTTCCGCATAAGCTCATGCATAAGCATAAGCATGAGCTTATGCCTATGCTTATGCTTAAGCATAAGCATAACCATAAGCATAAGCTCATGCTTATGCTCGTGCTTATGCTTTTTTCTTTCCCCCTTCTCTATTTCCCCCTTCTCTCATTCTCTATTTATGCATAAGCTCATGCATAAGCATAAGCATGAGCTTATGCTCATGCTTATGCTTCTCTCTTTCCCCCTTCTCTATTTCCCCCTTCTCTCATTCTCTATTCCCACATAAGCTCATGCATAAGCATAGGCATGAGCTTATGCCTATGCTTATGCTTAAGCATAAGCATAGGCATGAGCTCATGCCTATGCTTATGCTTAAGCATAAGCATAGGCATGAGCTCATGCCTATGCTTATGCTTATGCATGAGCATGAGCTTATGCTCATGCTTATGCTTCTCTCTTTCCCCCTTCTCTATTTCCCCCTTCTCTCATTCTCTATTTCTGCATAAGCTCATGCTTATGCTCATGCATGAGCATGAGCTTATGCTCATGCTTATGCTTCTCTCTTTCCCCTTCTCTATTTCCCCCTTCTCTCATTCTCTATTTCCTCATAAGCTCATGCATAAGCATAAGCTGCTTTTAAGCATAAGCATGAGCATAAGCTCATGCTCATGCTTATGCTAGCATAAGCATGAGCATAAGCTCATGCTTATGCTTATGCATGAGCATGAGCATAAGCTCATGCTTATGCTTATGCATGAGCATGAGCTTATGCTCATGCTTATGCTTCTCTTTTTCCCCCTTGTCTATTTCCTCTAACTCTTATTCTCTATTTCTGCATAAGCTCATGCTTATGCTTCTCTCTTTCCCCCTTCTCTCATTCCTCTAACTCTTATCCTCTATTTCCGCATAAGCTCATGCATAAGCATAAGCATGAGCTTATGCTCATGCTTATGCTTATGCATGAGCATGAGCTTATTCTCATGCTTATGCTTCTCTCTTTCCCCCTTCTCTATTTCCTCTAACTCTTATTCTCTATTTCTGCATAAGCATAAGCACATTCTTATGCTTAAGCATAAGCATAATCATAAGCTCATGCTTATGCTTATGCGTGAGCATGAGCTTATGCTCATGCTTATGCTTCTCTCTTTCCCCCTTCTCTTATTCTCTTATTCTCTCTAACTCTTATTCTATATTTCCCTCTTCTTCCTCTTCTCCTCCCCCTTCTCTTTTCCTCCTCTTTTCCCTCTAAAATCCTCTTCTTTCCCTCTTTCCTTTCCCTCTTCTTTCCTTTCCCTCTTCTTTCTCTTTGCCTATGCCTATGCCTATGCCTATGCTTATGTTTGTTTTTTTGTTTTTTGTTTTTATGTTTGTGTCTATGTTAGACATGGGATCACGTGGCTCATCTGATGAGTATGGACAGCCTCGTAGGAGAAGAGCTCATGATCTTTATGCTCCAGAGGACTTTGATTCCTCTCAGGCGACTACCCTGAGGACTACCCCTCGTCCAACTCCTCTCGGATCTAGCACTACGACTACCCCTAGTCCGAGTCCTCTTCCATGTAGCACTGCGACTACCCCTCGGGGAACTTTGCTAGCTGTGCATGGATTTGTCGTGAGTCTCGACGAGTTTGTAGCGCAAGTGAGCGATGAGGAGTCAGCGAGATTCTTCTCTCTGCTATCTCAGAGGAGCTCAACAATTCCCTCCCCTACATCGACGGGTGGATGTACTACCCAGCCATCCCCTCGTGCCCCTTCGACCGCGGGGTCATCACCTGCACATGCCTCTCATAAGGGAAGGAAGAGTAGGAAGGGCGGCTCATGTTGTGCTGACTTGGGAGATGTAGATGAGTCAGCACACTCACGTTCCTATAGTCTCCACTTGGTCTCGAGACATAGTATCAGTCAGTTCCCTTTCCCTCTCCTACTCCCACTGCTACTCCTCGCTCCAAAAGCGCTCACGCAGCTTCCACTCCTTTTGACTCTGCTACCGTCAGTCCTCCTTACTCATCAAGGGATCTCTCCTATCAAATCACAGCTGAGGGAGAGAAAATAGAAGATATAAAGGGCAAAGTAGTGATGGCCACCATGAGGAGGTTGATGAGTCATCACTTCAAGAGCGGCATAAATACCGATTGGCGGTATCAAGATGCCCAAAAGAAGCAGGCAGTCATCGATGAGTTAAAACAAAGATACCCTAACCTGCAAAATGTGGAGTTTAATGAGGATTATATGGAGACAACATGGGTTTGGTCTTGAAGCATCATAGATCAACCTTGCATACTTCCATCACAAAGGGGTTGGCTAAACCCAGCTGGGAAGATAAAGCTGATTGGAAGTACTTCAAGAAGCAAAATAGGGACCATCCTGAGGGTCAGAGGAGGGCTACGAAGAGACGGCTGACATCGTAGGTACCTCGCACTTTGGTGCAGGCAGACGGTATGCATTCGAGGCAACTGTGGTAAGTCTACTTCTTCTCATTTGATGTATTGTTCTATTTGTTTTACTACATATTACATGCACTTTAGCTAACGAGATCCGGACGGAGAGACTGGATCTAGAGAAGAAGCAGCTAGGCTCGTAGAAGAAGAGGGCGAGAGATAAGGTGCACATAGAAAGACCAAGGGCGAGGAGGATGAGCAAGCATGCAGAGAGACCGAGGGCGATGAGAGCGAGGAGGATGAGGAGGAGCAATAGTAGGATATGACATTTAGTCATTCAGTATTTCGGCACTTTTGCCCTTTTGTAGCGCATTCCTTCTACAGATTTGCCATTTTGAATTTCAGCACTTTTGCCATTTTCTAGCGCATTGCTTCGGTAGATTTTCTATTTTGGAATTTGGCACTTTTTTCATTTTGTAGTGCATTGCTTGCTTCCACAGATTTGCCATTACTTTGTAGACCTGCTTTGCAAATTTGTAACATGTACAGCTTCTCATTTGTAACATTTAGTCATGGTTTTAATGAAAAAAATTGTTAGGCACGATCGGACTGAAACAAGCCCAATCTTGCCTCATAATTTTTTAAAAAGCTTCTGTAAAAATGTTAGTATATATAGATGCCTGCATCAACACTATAGTGTCGCTATATACCAGCGACTACACTGATGCCCACACTGACACTGTCGGCCATATGTTACCGATGATGACACCGACTCCCGCACCAATGGTTCATTGGCAACGTCCACACTGACGAACATTCCCACACTTTCCACTTGTTTTTAAAAAAAAATCTTCGTATTTAGCATCGGTATCGGTGTCAAAAAGCGGCCTATGTCTTGTAGTGAATGGTTTTGTGAATAAATTGACGATTAAAAATGATATAAAATCCACATTTGACATTTTACATGATGGGAATTAGTTTTTCCCATAAAAGCTCTTTTCCTATGTAATTAGGGTTTAAGGGTCATATATTGAGAAAAAAGATGTATTTTCCTTATGTTGTGCAAAATGCACCATAGGAACTAGAGGATCGTGCAAAGTTATAACACTCTATGCTCTAGCCTCAAAGGTGCTATTTTACATACTTTGAGAACCATTGATGAAAAACTTCCCAACTATTGATGTGACATGTCTATACCTATTTCTTATTTATATGCCATTGGATTTTTATGTCATGAACTAAAGAAAAAAATCTAGAATATGCTCTTCTCAAGAAAAAACATCCAAAAGAGTTATTGATAATTCCCCTCTTCTACCCCTTCATCACACAAGACCCTAAATTATGAAGTTTTTCTATTATTTATCACGTGTTCCCCCTCTAATTCCCATGCTACATTTTCATGGCATGAGAGAAATACATCTTTCTTTTCTTTTCCCCTCCCATAACATGCTACCGTAACTAGCAATAAATGATAGAGACAAATATAAAGATGCAAACACTCCCCTTCATTAGGAATTTTGGACAAAGAGTTTAGGATATCTTTTTCATGATCACTATTCATTTCCTGACAATATGTCGATGCAATGTACACTTATTAGTTGACAATCAAAGTCTAAATTATGAATGAATCATACCATGTGAACAGTGTATCAATTTCATATGTTGTCAAAACATACAATGCATGCCACATAGAGAAAGAACAATAGATCATGGTCATTTCATGAGTGAATAAAAGGGCACAAATGATCAAACTATGGTTCTTGTTAAGCATTGAGAAAGGCAAGTCTGATCATAAATGGAAGGTGAGTAGATCATATTAAGGATCACACCAGAGTCTTGCAATAGGGAGATTTAGACTTGAAAAATACCACTTCCATTGCGATTTTGTCTTGCTACTATTCAAGAAATTAATAATCCACCAATGAGGAAACACTTATATAATATATGGATATGGAGGAATTTGGAGCTCATTTAGAGCCTCTTCATTTTGGGAAAAAAGCTCCACTCAATCTAACTCACCTTTTTACCAAAGGTAAAAGTGGTTTAAACTTCTAAAATGTTTGAGGTCATTTCATTACACAATAAGATTTATGATGATCCAAGACAAGGGCAACCCTCCATCACTAATAGAGTTCCATGAGATAATATATATTCTCTCCTTCATGGTATCCTTCCATCACGAAGATATATAGAGCTCATTGATCTATGCACGATGCAATGGCCATAATCGATGTAATATTCAATGCTAGCTTTGGGATTAGGAAGTGTACATGTATTAGTGTGCCCCAACATAGTATATATGCCTAGCAATCTTCACTTGCAAATCTATATCTATGGCACAAATGAGTGGCTCATTGTACTCTTTAAATGGAAATGAGGTTCTTTGGCTAAGAATACGCCCTTGATGCTAGCCCATAGGTTTGCATGATTTTACATGCCATTCAATGCAAGTCATGATCTAATGGTTGGGGGTTTACAACTCCCATATGCTCTTAATTGTGATTTATGATCCTAATGTACACTCTTTGATGATGTGTTCCATCTAATTATGGTTAACAAGAAGCGCCTAGCCACACAATTAGATGGAAGGGTAGGTATATCAACACCCTCCAAAGTGCCACGAAATAGTGTTTTAAAATTATAGTTCTGCATTTAATGCCTATCGCCATGCCCAATTAGCCCAACGACTATCGATTTAGCACAATTAGTCCACTAAGCCCCACGAATGTCAAATTCATCGATCCCCTAACCAAATCCTTATAATCCCTCAAACATTAGGAAAAAAGGGAGCTCATTTTGGGGCCTTTTACAGTTTGGAAAAATAAGCTCTCAACCAATCAATAGAGGGCCAACGTAACGTTGAAAATTCACGAAAATAAGAGAAAATAGAAAAAAGAAACAATACTTTATGTAGGTACAAGCGTGCTACATTAATGTGGAGATTGGTTTTTTATTCTCAGAAGATCTTTGGACAAGAAGATAGAATCTAAACTGACATTTTATCTGACAAGGGCCTTCCCGCTTCCACCTTCCTTTGAACTTTCAAATGTTGTGCCGCCTTTCGTGCGAAAGGTCTACCATTCTACACCATTGCCTCATTGTGCAGCAGCCTTTCTTTTCCAAAACTGCTCCCTTGATCCTGTTTGGCGTAGAGTAAGATGTTTCTCGTCAACTGTCTATCTGCCCACTTTCTCTTTCTTGAAACTTCAAATTGTTATCTTAGTTACATTACTTTGCTATTGTTACGGATTCAGAAAATCTCCATGGTGAACCAAAACCACGGCCGTTCTTGTGGAAGACGCTCTGTGGATGATAATGCTACGAAGGCAGAATTATACCAAACATCCTTACCCCGTCGACCTGCTTCTTCTATTTCGTCGGTAGAAAATTCAAGTACAGTCAAAATAGAAGGAACTTGGGAAAGGTTTAGTGTTTCAAAAGGAGCATGGGTGCTCATGCAACCTAGCAAAAGAAAAAGACCCCAGACAAAAAACATTTTCTTGGCGTCGTGGAAGGGAAGAGTACGAGATTTTAAAATCACCAAAGGGAAGATATCTATGAAAGAAGTTTTGATTCAGCACGTGTACATGCATAAAGAACTTGTCTTGCGAGACTATCCAAAAAATCTTCCGCAACACAGGCCTAATTGTATATTTTTCTATTGTGGTTTTTTTCTTTACGAGGTGTATGGATTTTTAAGATGAATCTTTCTCTCTTAGCTTATTGACATTCTTGTGTTGTTTTATTTTAGATTTATATCCTTCATCGTATGAGACATGGCAAAACATCGATTCTATTCTGGGATTTATAGATGTTTTGCATGGATCGATAGGAGAACAACAATACCAAGGTCGATGTGCAACAGAGCTAGCTCAATCGGGTATATTTTTTACTGATCATTTTTATCAGTTGCTGGACAAAGCTAACACACATGGTGTATTAATAAAACAAGACCTTCCGGCGTGGAATTTAGTGGATTGGCCTCACCCACATTCTAGT
The DNA here is from genome assembly GCF_047967505.1 of Dipteris shenzhenensis. Lineage (NCBI taxonomy): Eukaryota > Viridiplantae > Streptophyta > Polypodiopsida > Gleicheniales > Dipteridaceae > Dipteris > Dipteris shenzhenensis. Next base: position 34,129,701 of record NC_141597.1, on the reverse strand, counting down.
GTTACAGAGGCATATAGGGCGAAGCTTTTTACAGAAGTACAAAAAGCTTTGAGGCCCAATATTGCCACTAGGATAGTAAAAATTTCTTTATGCATGCCTCTCACAGTTTTTGTGGACTTGTTTAATACCTTTCCAGTGAAGGTTTCAAAAACAGTGTTCACAGTTAAAGCAACAAATTCGGCATGCATGCCACAATTTTTGGATAAAGATTGGGATAAGAAGACATGTAGTTCAGTGTTTTGTGAGGTTGTCCAACCTTCTATGCAACTAAAGTACATGGTTGCATCACAAAATTTTATTTTCTCTTTTTATTACAAGCGCAGTCGAATGCTAGGCACAAAGCTAGTCCCAATGGATCAAGATGAAGAGTCTTTTGGTACAGAAAATAAACTTATTGATATTGATGTTGTTGAGAATGGTGATGTGCTAGTCAATATCTCATTAAGAGAATGTTGCTCCCTAGCTCAATTGCACACTAACATTCTGTTTGAGACAGAAGGTTCTATCTCAAACGACTTTTTATTTATCTACAACAACAGAAAGGTACACCATCTGATTTATCCTAGTCTCATTAAGCATTGCTATTAGTTTAATTTACCACTCTGATTCATATTGCTTTTTTGCAGTTACTCAAAAGAAGAGAGAGCTCAATAAAATGCAAAGACATCGAAAATTTAAAAATTGAGATAACACAGACTCCATAAACAAAGGTTTTGTATTCAATCAAGTAAGATTTTGTACAGAACTGTTTAGTTAAATATGTAGAACATATTTCTGACATCCATTTTCTATTTATGTACAGCTTGATCCAGAGGCTGCTCTACATTTTTTGGAGGATCTTTTCTCTGCTGCTCCATCCTGTCTGTGCTCCATCCTATCTCCTCCACTGCCCGAGGAGCATCTCTTTGCTGCTTCTCCACCTTCTCCTCAACAACATCAGCAGCACGTCTTTGCTCCTGTGTCTGCTCGTCCTCACCACTATGTGATTGCTCCTATGGCTTTTGGTCCTCAACATTAGGTGCTTCATCTGTGGCATCAAGGTGTATGACACCTTCTTGTACTTTAGAGCTTTCACCCAGCTCCAAAGTAGCTGGTACAATAGGTTTGGGGGAGGCATAGCTCAAAAACCTCCAAATTGTATGAGCTCTAAAATTATGTACATAGTTGGAGCTGAAGCTATCCTCTTTCATCTGCAATGGTAGAGGATAATTTAGAACACTTTGTATCATTATGAATTATCTTCAAGCTAAATGAAAAGTATTTTTCCTTACAAGGTTTGGCTGTTCCTTCTCAAAGTAGCTTGAAAGTATATATTTTGCATTGATTAGCACTCTCCATCCACAGCTACTTGAATCATTTTGTTGTGGTGTCTGTACAGTTAGAAAGATATGTTAGAAACTGTTAGCATCAGCACAAAACAAAATTATTCAATAAAATCAAAGACATAGCATTTAATAGACTTTTTACCTCTAGACTTATTGGCTCTATTGAATCCAAAAGAGAGACATTTGGAGGACAGTGATCCAATGCATCTAAAAGCCTTCTAATACAACTGCAATATGTATAATTTAGTTAGTATGATATCAAAATAATGAAGTTTTAAGTTCAAAAAGCACACACAGCACTTACAATTTCAGCTCTCTGTGTGTGTTTTTTAGAGAGTTGAATAGAAAGCATTGCTTCTGCTGGATGTCAATAGAAACAAAACTCCAGTGGTCACTGCATAAGGAAAAAAGCATAAGGAAATCAAAGGCTACAAGAGTTCCCAATCTTAAAGAAGAATCTTAAAAGAAGTAGTCACCCACATACCTGCTATGGTATGGAAGTAGCAAAACATCAATTACTTCAAAATTGCAGTGTTTGAACCAGCTGGAAATACTCATGGGAGTCTCCTTTGCATTTCTTAATTTAGAAGAAATGGTAGGATCAATAATATGGACTGTATGCTGTACAGAGGGGTGAAGCCAGCTTCTCATCATGCTGCATAGGATCAAAAAATAATTAGGGTAGGTTATAAAGGAGGTACAAGGAGGATTGATTTGCAAAAAATGTAAAATAATAGACACTTACTAGAGCATTGCAAGAATGATAGTATCTGAGCAATACTCATTCTTATGAGCCAATGCTGCTAAGCATTGTTTTGTCAAGTCAAAATCATTCACTGAAACTTCATCCTCAATATGAACAACTACATCAGGGCCCAGCTCCTTCAACCTTCTATGTATCTATAGCTCCTTCTTTCCAGTCTCCACATCTATAACAGATTTTGTTTCTTTTATTTGTTACTTCAGTGAGTCCTCATAAGCAGCCTTCCCTCTGGTGTTCTTTGAGTGTGTTACCTCAACAACCTTTACCTCATCAACCTTCAACTTCCTTGTAGGTGGAATTAGCAATATGTCTCTCATTTTGATGTCCTACCATTCCACAGGATGAACAAGCTTGTCATACCTCCATCTCACTCTGGACAAAGTGTTGAAGTCTTTGGCCATCAAAGTCACCCTGTGAGCATGGGCTGCTACAAGCATTGCATCTTCAAAATATTTCTCCAAGTAATCCTCTGCCATTTCCTGTAAGGAAAGAATGGCAGTTCTATTCCACCTGAACCCAAGGTTCCAACTGTCACAAATTTCTCTCACCAGTCTTTGAAAGGGTGCCTTGGGTATTGCAAAGCCTATAGCTTTCTGTTGCCTCCTGATCTCCCTTAGCACATCTGCACCATGATTCAATCTTTTGGCCTTTTGCTTGAGCAGGCTCATTGGCTTACCCTTCCTGCCATGTGCAGCTCTTCCCTTTGGAGGCACACTAAATTTCTTGGTACCTGCCCCAGCTGCTGTTGCTACAAGCCCTGGCCCTTTGCCAACTTTCCTTGCAGTTGACTTGGTTCTTGCCATCACTCTGAAAAACTGCATACAAACGATTGGAAAGAGATCACAGACATGGAGAACATGTTTTAACAAAGAAAAGGCAATCACAGGGGTGGACGAAGCCATATAGAGAAATTTGCAATAAAATGCGATATGAGCAGTTTGAAATTTCAAACAGCGCATTTTGCTGCAAATTTTTGAAATGACATGCTAGTGCATTCCTACAGTGATTTCTCTATCTCTACAACTAAATACAGTATGAATGGAGTTTATGCAAGAAGATTACAGCTATGGATAGCTAAGGAAGTCACAAAACCAGAATGACAGGGGTTGATGAAGCAATATTTCAATATTTGCAACAAAACGCGATTTTAGCTGTTTGAAATTCCTAAGGCCTTCTCCTCGCGTTTTGCTGCAAATTCATGAGGTAGCATGCTGGAATATGCCTTCAGTCATTTGAAGGTGTTTGCATAACCATACAGGATGGATTGAGTCTATGGAAGGCAAGAAGTGTGCACAGACTGAAGGGAGAACCCATAAGTACAGTTTTACCCTCACATGCAAATATCACACTTGAAGATCTGCATTCCTACAGTGATTTCTCTGTCTTGACTTGAGTCTATGCATTTCCATGCAGGATGGATTTTTTCTATTGTAGGCAAGAAGATTGCAGAGAGTAAGGGGAGAACCCATTGTTACTGACCTGGAATCTATCTGTGGATGTGCTGTGCTGCTGGTGCTGCTGATGAGTAACCTGTGCTGAGGATGAACCTGTGCTGCTAGACAGGATGCTGATGTTGCAGAGTATGGAGGTAGGGAGGCAAGAGAGCAGAGACTGGAGGGCAAGAGGTATAAAACAGGATACCACAAATAAGTGCAAATACAAATAAGGCATCTTCTAAATCCCACACGTGTGGATGGGACCCAGATCTCTTGGAGTTTGAAATTTGGCACGTGTGAAAGTACACTTTATGCCTTGGAACTTGTGCCATTCATGATTTCATAATCAATACCACAACCACTCTTCCCTCCCCTGCCTCCCAATCTTTCATCCCTGCCACGACCCTCGCATCTTCCATTTCCTTCTCTCTGATCCTTTCCTACCCAGCACACTCCATCCAGACTGCAACCTGCCTAAAGACTACTACTACTGCCAGATCTCCAGGTTACCTAGAGTGCAAAGTTCAAGCTAGAGAAAGAGCAGGAGATTTACTAGTGCAACTCCATCAGCATGGAAAAGGAAAAAAAAGGTCAGAATTCTAGATTGGTTTCAATGTTTTTTAACATATATTTCTTCCATCCATTGGATTTTTTATGTCCAAATGTCTTCACTCAGCTCCATCCTTCTTGTTACAATTTCAATTTATACTATCCAAGAATGTGGTAAATCACCCAGGAATTAGATTGGAGATGGATATGAATAGAAACTAGAAATTTGCAACAAAATGCGAGGAGAGTGGTTTATAATTCTCTAAATAGCCCATATCGCATTTTGCTGCAAATTCCTGTTGTTGACACATTCCTCATGAAAAGTTTCACTTAGCTCCATTATTTCTCTTGCATATGAGATCATAATGTCCAGGAATCACTGAGATGAACCAAGTGCTTGATTTGACATGCACATGAACAGAACTTGAGAATTTGCAACAAAATGCGAGGAGAGTGGTTTATATATCTCTAAATAGCCCATATCGCATTTTGCTACAAATTCCTGTTGTTGACACATTCCTCATGAAAAGTTTCACTCAGCTCCAGCATTTCTCTTGCATATGAGATCATAGTGTCCAGGAATCACTGAGATGAACCTAGTGTTTGATTTGACATGCACATGAACAGAACTGGAGAATTTGCAACAAAATGCGAGGAGAGTGCTTTATATTTTCCAAATGGTCTCCCATCGCGTTTTGCTGCAAATTCCTGTGTCTGATTTGGTTCTCACTTCTATCTCATTAATTTGCTATCTTTAGCCCTGTGGAAATCTTCCTTGATGATGAGAAATGTTTTTGCTTTGGAACAGCTGGCTCCCAGGCCCCACCTTTCAAGAGGAAGCTGGACTTTTCTACTGCTATTATTAGACCACAGCAATCACCAGGTGAGTCACGAGATGTTATGAAGGAATTATCTGGTGATATACAATGCATTCACTGATTGCATATGTCAGCATATAGAATTCATAGTATATAAGTTTTTGAACAGGCAAAAAGAAGAGACTGGAGCAGAGTGCTGATTCTTCCATCAAAAAACAAATGGAACCAGAAGAGGACAATTCTCCAGATTTGCTCCTATTTGAGTTTCTTCATAAATGTAAGGCTCAGAGTAACTTCCATATATACCACAGTATTTTCAACATGGAGTTCACAATGAGCTCTATACTGGAGCAGCACAAAGATTTTCTTTCAGACTATTGGGATACCTTCAAAGAACTGACAGATGCAGGAAGAATTGTGGAAGGAGAAAAGGTTTTTGTGCATATAAATCATATTGTCTCCAATGACAGGCTGAGGTACCATGTGAATAGAAGATTTGATAGCCTGCCTGATCAATATAAATTCAACTGTACTTTGCACACCAGAAAGTGCAGAGTGCTGGAGGAAAGCATGGCATTTCTTATGTACATTGTCTTCAGTCAGGAGTCTTTGGATGAACAAGGGTAGGAAATAGAAGAAGAAGACACATCTGAAGCAGAGGAAAAGGAGGATGTTTCTTTGGTCACAGAAATGGCAGAGCAAGAAGAAGATATCAACCTTCAGGATGAGGGGCTGCAAGTGGCTGCTCTTGACCTTGTTCAACTGAGGACAAAAACTCTGAGGGGAGCAGAGCCAGTTGAAGATTTTGATGTTCAGAGCAGCAACTATGCAGTGCCCATGCTTCCAAGTGTGTTGATTGGTGGAAAGGATTATGTTTTCCTCCATGATATAGAGTTTATGTTCAATTTGAGGGAGGACTATGCCATTTCCCTTATTGCCCAGGCTTCAAGGCTTGACAAGGAGGTCGGCATAGAGGATGACCATTCACTACTGGCTTTGGAAACAATTTTTGATCCTGTAGAGGCCCTTTCATTTTGTTTCAAAGAGGCTGAAAAGTTCCAAGAGCCAGATGAAGCTGCCTTCCAGCTCACACAGGAAACTATGAATCTCTCAGCACTATACACAGAAAAGCCTAAAGAAGAGGCTGGACAAGAGGGGAGAGGGATAAATCTTTGGAAAGATGAACTGCTTGTTGTTGATGAAAATGAGAAGGTACTTCAAATCAAATACTTTGACTTCTGCTTAACTTTGTTTTTGTAGGTTGTGTATTGTCTCACTCCAATCCTTTGATATGTGGCAGCTACAAATTGAGGATGACACATTCCTCCAGAGATCAAGTGGAAGCAGGCAGGTTGGGTTTCGCAAAATGTCAGGCCTAGCTCATTATATTCATGATCTAGGCAGTGCCAAGTGTGAAGATAGTGGGAGAGAGGGAAGGAGTCTCACTTGCGGCGTTCTCACATAAACAATTGGGGGAATACACACAAAGGTGGAGGCTGAAAATAGTTTTCCTCTTCTTAGTTGTGTAAGCCAAAAGAACTCAAGTACAAAGAAATAGAAGTACCCTATATGTGGGTCTCAAACCAAACTCAACTAACTAAGGTGGCATACTAACTGAGCCATGAACTAGTGTAGATAAGGATAGCTGTCATCCAGCTATTATTCATGGGCGGTGTACCAACCGCATCTCCAGCTAACAAGTCGGTGACATAAGTACACAACGGTCACCCTGGCATATCTTGAGTGGAGCTCGATATCTCAACACTCCCCCTCGAGCTCAATCCCAAATCCTGCACACCAAGCAGGTCTCTGAACTTGTGCAGCTTCTCTGTGCCCAATGCTTTCGTGAATATGTCAGCTACCTGATCCTCTGTGCTGACATAAACTAGATCAATAAGACCTAGTAAAACCTTCTCCCGCACATAGTGGTAATGCACCTCAATGTGCTTTGTTCTGGCATGAAAGACTGGGTTCTTTGCCAAATGTATACTACTCATGTTGTCACAATAAATGACAACCGGCCCATCTGCCATCTGTAGACTGATGCATATCATAGAGTAGCTTATGCAACCAAGCTACCTCACATGCAGCCATTGCTGCACCCCTGTACTCAGCCTCTGTGCTCGACAAGGCAACTGTAGGCTGTTTCTTGCTGCTCCAAGTGACTGCAGCACTCCCAAAAGAGAACACATATCCACTGGTAGATCGCCTATCAGAAATACTACCAGCCCAATCAGCATCAGTGTATCCATGCAACTGTATCCGAACCCCAGCCTCATAAAATAGTCCATACTGCAATGTGGACTTCACATACCTGAGTATGCGTCTAGCCGCATCCAAATGCGGTTTCCTTGGAGCCTACATAAACTGACTTACCAACCCAATAGCATAGCTCAAATCTAGCCTGGTAATAGTCATGTAAATCAAACTTCCTACTATGCGTCTGTACATCCCACTTGGTGATCTAATCACCTTAATGCCCAAGAAATAACACAGCTCTCCCAAATCCTTCATCTCAAACTTCTGCCTCAATAGCATTTTCACATGAAGGATATCTTCATCACTATCACCTGTGATGATCAAATCATCAACATAAATGACCAGCAGCATAATCCCTTTCTCTGTTTTTCTCACATAGAGTGAGAAATCTGCCTTGGAAAGCTGAAAGCCAATAGTGACAAGATACTGTCCTATCTTGTCAGACCATGCTCTAGGTGCTTGCTTCAAGCCATACAAGGCTTTCTTCAACCTGCAAACAAACTCAGGATGAGTAGCATGAACATAACCTGCTGGCTGCTCCATAAAGACCTCTTCTTGCAAATCACCATGCAAGAAGGCACTCTTTACATCCATCTGATGTAAAGACCATCCCTTTGATGCAGCCATAGCAATGGCTGCTCTTACGGTTGCCATCCTTGTAGCCAGGTTGAAAGTTTCTTCATAATCAATGCCATATGTCTGTGCATACCCCTTGACAACTAATCTTGCCTTGTATCTATTCACAGAACCATCTGCATTGTGCTTGATCTTATAAACTCACTTACAACCAATTGCATTCTTGCCTTTAGGCAAAGGCACCAATTCCCATATAGCATTAGCATCCAAGGCATCCATTTCTTCATCCATGGCTTTCTCCCATTTTTCATTTCCCATGGCTTGCTCAAAAGAAGTGGGTTCTGCTTCCTGTATCACTTTGACCATATAGGCATAGTGAATGGCTGTAAATCCATCATATTTCAGCCTATCCACAGGATACCTAACCCTGGTAGACCTGCGCAAAATAGGCTCACTTCCAGGTGCTCTCAAAACATCCCTGGTCTTCCTTACTCCAGGTGTAACAACAGACGGAATACCCAACTCATCATCAATGCTCTGTTCTGAGCCACTGGATTCACCATCCACACAAGAGTGACCTGTATTCACATCATACATGGGCTGATCTACCTTCTCTTTCCCTTTTCGTGATACCTGCGTACCACTCTCTGCATTGCTTTGAGGGGATTCTCCTGATCTCAATCTGCCTGTCCATGGCGAAGTATGTGAACCACTGGTAGAGGACACTCCAGGTCCACTGATATTTTGTGATTGCTGCTGTGCATTCTGTGCATCATTACCATTTTGTGCATCTACATCAATCATCACATTTACTGGTTTATACCAGCTGCTCATCTCATCAAAAACAACATCTCTGCTCACTGTGAACTTACGTGTAGAAGGGTTATAGCATCTATACCCTTTCTGCTGCAGAGAATAACCAATAAAGACGCACTTCTCAGCTTTTGGATCCAACTTGGACCTCAGCTCATCTGGCACATGGACATAGGCAATGCAACCAAAAATCTTCAAATGAGAAATATCTGGTTTCCTACCACAGTATACATCTCCTCTGGCGTCATTCCATGTATTGCTGCAGTGGGAGTCCTGTTCATTATATAGACTGCTGTAGCAACTGCTTCAGCCCAATAATAATCTGGTAGATCTTTTTCATTTAGCATAGCCCGAGATACCTCTCCAATATGCCTGTTTTTTCTTTCTGCAATTCCATTTTGCTGTGGGGTATGACTGCATGAATATTGCTGCTTTATACCATGCTCCAGCAAGAACCTTGCAAACTCATTTGAGAGGTACTCTCCCCCTCCATCTGACCTTAGGCATTTTATTTGCAGGCCTGTTTCTTTTTCAACCATAGCTTTGAAAGCTTTGAAGTGCCCAAACACTTCACTTTTCTTTTTCATAAAATACACCCATAGTTTTCTGCTGAAGTCATCAATAAATGTGACAAAATAGTGACAGCCTCCAATAGATGCAGCTTTTGTAGTCCACACATCAGAGTGGATTAATTCCAACGGTTTTTTACTCTCTTGAACATGCCTAGGAAAAGGTTTCCTTGCCTGTTTTCCAAATTGACAAGCTTCACAAACCTTGTGCATTTCTGTAACCTTGAATTTAGGCAATCTTGCAACAATATTTTAGGCTTGCATTGATTTAAGTCACTGTATATTAACATGACCAATGCGTTTGTGCCAGATATCAATATCTGCAACTACACCGGTCCCATGTGCAAACATTGCTGCACTCAATTCAGGCATGTCTGCATCCAACGTAAACATCCTGCCCTTCTTCTTTCCTTTTGCTATCAAGCGACCGTTATTTTTCATATCCTCAACAAAGCATCCATGAGGATTAAATCTAACCTACAAGCCCTGCTCAACCATTTGACCAACAAAAACCAGGTTCTTGGTGATGTTCGGGACATGAAATACATCAGACAAGTATTTCTTTTTCCCATCCTGCATAGACAAAGGAATTTTGCCAATCTGCACAATAGGATGTGCAGTATCATCACCAGTCTCCACAAATCCTGGTTTTTCCATTTTCCTTGCATCTTGCATCCATTCAACGTGACCTGTCATGTGGTTTGACGCACCCGAGTCAACATACCACACATCATTGCTTTCTTCTGCACTTGTTACAGAATTTGTCATATGCTGCACCATAAATGGATGCTCATTTCTGTCATCACCCTGCCTGCTAGAAGATGCATAATTGCCTTGCTGCAATTTTCCATTCATAATGTCATTCTGCTTTTTGTAGCAGTCCTTAGCCATATGACCCATTTTGCCACAATAGTAGCATTCAACATTGCTGTTTGCATTTTGGCTTCTCTGCCATCCACCACGGCCTCTTTGGCTCCCCCTGCCTCTAGAGTTACCACGTCCTCCTGCATAGGACTGGTTTTCTTGCGTTTGCTGCATATTCTGATTTCTACCACGGCCTGCAGATCGGCCTCCTCTACCTCTGCCTCTACCTCTACCAGCATTTGAGTAGAAGATAGTTTCTTTTGAAGTTCTTGCTGAAGAAGATGCACCACCATTTCTCTGCTCTTCAGAAATTAGAAGAGCAATCAGCTCCTCAAAATCAGAAAATTTTTCACGGACGGCAATGGATGTCCGGAACTGTGCATAATCCTTTCCTAGACCATTCAAGGTCACAGAAACCAAATCATCATCATCCACTGGCGACCCAATGGAAGCAAGTTCATCTGCAATTTTCTTCACTTTCATGTGGTAGTCATTTATGCTCAAATTTTCTCTCTGCACATTGTGCAACTCCTGTTTGAGTTGCATTTTCCTGGCTTGTGTATTTGTGCTGTACATTTTTGCCAAAGTATCCCATGCCTCCTTTGGCGTATTTGCATCCTGAATATGCACAATCATGGAGTCCGAAATGCTGATAGACAGCCAGTACATAACTTTCCTGGCTCTCTCATGCCATCCTTTGAATGCCTGCATTTCCTGTTGACTGGGAACATTAGGAAGAACAGGTTCTTCTTCATTTCCTATAATGAATTCCCAATAGCCTTTTCCCATCAAGAAATTCGTCATTCTAAACTTCCATGCCTGGAAGTTGCTCTTGTCAAGCCTTTCAGTGACAATCTGTGAAAGAGAATCAGATGCCATTACAGAACACTGCAAAATATTTTGTCACTGCAAAAAAACACAGCTTTTGCCTCACACGGGCAGATCTGCAAAACTGACGAAAGTGGTATTTCACCACACAGTCACTTCCTAGTGACGATTTTGCATCAACAGGCAACAGGCATGAATCTGCAACTCCGAATATCTCTGCACACAGGCATACGATGCAATTTCTGTGGCACCTTTCCACCGACTAGCCGCGCAGTGGTCGCAAGCAAAAAACAGGGCCTTTTTCTGAGTGCCTGCGAAGAACTTCCGCCTTCAAAACGGGCCCCGAAACGGCCTCAAATCAGAAAAATAAAGTCACTAAGGGCTTTGCCCACTCCCATAGCATATACTGCGCTCTCCCCACACCGCGAAGGGTGCCTCAATCTGAAACAGTGCACTCCTACACTTCTGGCTGTGCTACCTGCAGAGATTTGCTCCCAAACTCGAAATACGAAAGCAAAACTGGTCCTCTTACCAGGACACCACGAACTTGGCTTGCTTTCTTGAGCTCCTTACCACGAACAAGGCTCTGATACCATGTGAAGATAGTGGGAGAGAGGGAAGGAGTCTCACTTGCGGCGTTCTTACATAAACAATTGGGGGAATACACACAAAGGTGGAGGCTGAAAACAGTTTTCCTCTTCTTAGTTGTGTAAGCCAAAAGAACTCAAGTACAAAGAAATAGAAGAACCCTATATGTGGGTCTCAAACCAAACTCAACTAACTAAGGTGGCATACTAACTGAGCCACGAACTAGTGTAGATAAGGATAGCTGTCATCCAGCTATTATTCGTGGGCGGTGTACCAACCGCATCTCTAGCTAACAAGTCGGTGACATAAGTACACAACGGTCACCCTGGCATATCTCGAGTGGAGCTCGATATCTCAACACCAAGATCTTGATTTACCATAGGCAGTTGAGCAACAATGGAGAAGCCATTGTTTACTTCTTAAAATGTTTGTCCAGGGCTTTAGGTGGACATGTTCTTTCATGGCAAAAGGAAAAGATCATTTTGATAGAGAGGTTGTCTGCCATAGATATATTTGGAGATTATGTGAATAAGCAAGCCTCTAGGGCTGCTTACTTTTTGTCTTACACTTCTTATGCATTAGCATGTGGTGTTAAGGAGCCCAAATATCTGGAGTGCTATGGAAAACACCAGCTCGTAAGGTTTCGAGAGCCACCCATGATTGCATCAGGCCACACAGTCCAAGAAGAGGGAACAGGTGGAGAGAGCTGAAGAAAAGGATAAACAGACAGTCGACATCAAGCCAATAAAGAAGAAAAAGACTCCAATCAAGATCAAAAAGAGAGTTCCGATCGGCATGCCCTGGGAGAAATAGGATTTAGTCATCAAATATAGCACAAACATTATATTAAATTTGAACTGATTTGTACAAAGTCTTTGATATCTGGTATGATCTTGTATAAATGATTAATAAGTTGATGATGAAATGATTTGTACATTTACATAGAGTGGTGTCGTTAAATATTAAACGAACAATATATTGAAATTGTGAACAAATTGTATTAAGTTTAGATCATATGTTTCACAAAAGAAATACTTTTCATGCATAACACCAAGAGTCGCTTGTTCCACTAAAAAAATTTCTATTGAATGAGTTTGAAAACATGTGGACATAACACCAATAAGTTACAAATGAGTCCTATTCATGTTTACTTGTCCATTTATGGTTTCTAAATATCTTCGATTCCCTCCATTGTTATGTCTCTCTGCTGCAATTGAATTGAGCTTGTCTTCGTCTTTGCTTTTGGGCTAGAAGAAAAGCAAGCTTGATTTTGGAGCTAGCAACTTTTCTTTTAGCATGAAGCCTCTGTAGTATGCCTCGGTAAAACCATTGGAAGACTTCCTTCAGACTATTTGCCTTCTGACTCCCTCCATAGTGTTGTGTGTGTCTAAAAAATGCGTTACGTGCCATGCAGTGAGACTTCTCCATGCCTTGGGTAGACCAAATAGCTGGGCATCCATACTTTTTGACAAAATAGGGAAGGTGGTTGTATATGATATGCTGTAAGACATAAGAATGCATAGTAAGTAATGAAAAAAAGAGGATCACACTTAAGTAAAAGAAAAAGACAGAACCTTACCATGTAGTGAGTTATATTGCAGGTTGTCCACGCGTCTTTCATTGACTTCCCAAAATGTTTAATTGCCTCCTCAAAGTTCTTGTAATCACTCTTTGTCCATGTTACTTTGTCATAGAACATGAAGAGTTGATCAAGAGACCTCCACACCTCTGCCTTCCTATTTCGTGCTTCCCCATCTGCCTCATGATCTTTCATAGCATTATGGACTTGCTTCCACAATCCAAAATTAATCTTTGAAACTGTTCTACCTTGCCTTACTTGCTTACTGTGTTTGGGTCGAGACAAGAATCTTCTTGCCTTAACACCACCAATAGAGGGCTTGATTGGTACCTCCTTGCCATTGGTAGACTTTTTAAAATCCTTTGTGATTTGAACATCTCCTCCATGCAGACCTATATCGGATAACACTTTTTTCAATGCTTGAAGAGCATCCTTTCTATTTTTTTCGGGACGGAGTTTCCAAGCAAATCCAATATATAAAAATACCAATTTCTCAATAATTCGACATAGACCATGTAATGTGCAGATGTGAACATTACATAGTGGAATGTCCAGAATGGCCTTGAAGTCAGGGTCAACTTTATCTCTATTAGGTGCTCTCTTCCACCATTTTGAATCCATTACTTGAGCTGATTCTTTGCAGTAAAGACAAGGAGACTTTGAGTTGCCTCCTTTACTAATGTTATACATGTACTTAAGTGTTTTAAGATCCCCGGCCATGTGCCACTCTACTTGAAAATCACCTTTTCCTGCAACATGGAGATTCTCGCCTTGCACTTGTCTTTTGATTATTCTTGGTATTTTCGTGTGGTGAAAAACCCAATCTAGTGTTTCATGGTCTTCGGTCTTCACTTGCCAGATTATAGAAAACAAAAGTATTACTATAACAGATTTGAAAACAATGACCAAAATCAAGTATAAAACAAAAAATGATCATACCTGGAACGAGCCTAACCACCATATGTGTTTCTCTGACTGCACACTAAAATACTTCGAACTCGCTTCAGTCAATGATGTATCAATTGCTCCATTCATCAATGTAATAGTAACTCTTTCCATTTTCTTTTCCTTTACAACCTCACACTCATCCAGTTTGATAACAAATTTCAAAATGCCTTTGCACTCCTCAAATGTTATTCCATAACACTCGACCATTCTTTTTTGCAATTGTTGCAGATCTAAAAATATATTGTTCCAAGGATCATACATAGTGGTTCCTTTAACACCATGAAATATTTCTTCAATATGGATATATTGCCCAATAAATTCATCTATACTTTCATTCAAATGACCTCTTATCCTCCACACGGTTGCTGGATTTGGCAGTAAAACTCGTTTCATCCTTTGATCTTTCAAAGTTGAGGATATCGCATGGAAAATTGAACTATATCCCTTCCTGCTAACTCCACTAACATCAAGAGCCTCTTGGATTATAGTGCCATCAACTTGATTATTGGATACAAAGTCCTCTACAACATTGCGTTTGACTGTTTTGTATTTTTTTTCCTCAATCAAACCTTTTGCTACACCACAAGAAAGCAATCCTTTCATTTGTTTAACAGGAAGAAGGTTCGGATCCATATTTTCTTTTGCAGGCTCCAATAATTTCCTGTAGTAACAACACAATATGACTATATCATTCAGCACCTCCATTCTTATTTTGCGACAATCGACGAAATAGATATAGTCTGGAAGAGAGCCTTTTTGAGTATACAAAATGATAAATTTCAATCTAACCTTGCTTCCTGAATTCGTCGCTTGCATCCACCAGTCCTAGCCTTCAAATTTGCAATGCTTTTAATCTTCCTGCTACGTAGTCTGTCTCCAAGCACGGTTCTCTTCTTTCTTGCTCTTGTCAACTCTTTTTTACTCTTTGAATGCTCCTCAATTTCATTATGCAACTGCTGCTCCAATTTTGCACGAATGGCTATCTCCTGCATCTTGGCCCCCTTTTCTTGTAGGTACATCATTTTATACGTTTACGCAAATGCAGACTGCGCGGAAATATAACCAAGAAGTCCATTTTGTCCATCGTCCGCAAACCTCAGTAATGTGGTGGGATCGACAAATGGAGGTGTAGAGTTTTTTACTTGACATTTTGGATATATGTTTCCATCGCACCATAAGTCAATATGTTGAAGCCCTTCTCTTCTCATATTTTCCCACTGTTGAGCATTCAGCACCGTATTGTTCCTCTAAGTCGATGTGAAGATGGTGTAATCGCTTCTTTTGAGATAGTGACTCACTAGTATTGGCCATTTTTTGTGCTTCTCAGGTTGCGAAGTTTGTTTTCCAATCTCATAGTTGTTTTGTAACATGAATCGTGGAAGTGTGGCGGTATCCATGTGAATATTTTGAAAACTTGCAATCACCAAGTTTAGTGATAGACTCTTTATGAAAGGCCTACACACGTCGGCCAAAGAGATGCGGAATCTTTGGTAAACAAAAAAAAATCTAAGGAGATATTTAATGCAAAATCGTATTTGTCAGACAAAAGATTATCTTATTCCTTTTTGAATTGACAGGTCTGTAGTCCTTACTGACAGTTCTGAGCCACGTTTCCGTATTTTACTATTTTTGAGGTTTTTTAGGAAAGAAATAAATCAAAAAATAGTGAATTTCTTACAGGGTCCCAAAATGAGTTCCCTTTTTCCCTAATGGTGCTGTGAACACATCTACAAACCTTACGGTTCACGAAAAGGCAACCATGTCGGTCATATTCCAAGATGCTGTATCCTTTACCTTTGCCAAGGTCGCACATGTTGCATGCTCACAACGGTGTACATCAAATAATCAACGTTGCAGTAACCACGAACTTCACAATTTCTATACGGTTGGCCAAAATTTGCGTGTGAAATACTAGAGAGAACTTTGTGATATCAGATTAACACCCAACTTACACGGGCAATAGCGGAGGACATAACTGCATCAGGTATTAGTGTGCCCCAACATAGTATATATGCCTAGCAATCGTCACTTGCAAATCGTCCAGCTTCTTTCCTACGTTCCCGGGACTACAGTGTAGCGGGCTAGCATATTCTGATTACAAGTCACCGAGTAGTTTCTGCGTTATAGGTTCTACTTAGACGAAATATAACATTATGCATATGAGAATTTTAGGAACAAGATTCTTGATCTCCATATTTCTGATGATATGCAGTGAAAGATTCTCTCCACGTTATGAGTAGCCTGTGCTACAATACAAGACTAACAATTAACCGTAGAGAAATACAAGTAAAAATTAATAAATTACTATCTACTAGACAAACGTATTTCCGGATCTACTAAACAAAGCTATTTCCAGCAACGCTAGACACATATTCAAAGCCAGCTATTATATCGAGGTAATTAGCACAACAAACTGTAATGGACAGTCAACATCAATTTAACATACTGAAATGCCACAGATTATCATATTGCCAAATAGACAACCACATCTCCGTTGAATATAAGTACCAGGCTGCACACCGAAGGAAAACCTTCAAGCATTGCCTTATCATTATTACATTATATTCGAACGGGGTCCAAGAAGGATGTAGGAAACCAGAGAGATGTAGACAAGAGGACGAGCTCAATAGCTTGCGGTAGCTCAAGCTGCAAAAGAAATGAGAGCGATGTGAGGTTGGAGCTGAGAAGAGGAGAAGATGATCAAGTAGCCAGAATCGAAAGAGGAAGTACTCACTTTGGCAGGATGCCACGCAATTCAAGCTGCAGTCGTATTTGCAAGCGCTGGTCATGGCTTGTCCACCACCTCCTCCACCACCACCTCCTCCTCCTCCTCCGCCTCCACCTCCTCCACCTCCTCCTCCACCTCCACCTCCACCTCCACCTCCTCCACCACCTCCACCTCCACCTCCACCTCCTTGATATCCCCCCCTGCGATAACCCCCATTCCCATACCCATACCCACCTCGATACCCACGTCCCCTCCCGTATCTTTCTCCGTAGTTCCCTCCGTAGTCCGATCCCCCACCGTAGTTTCCCCCCCCCTGGTACCCTCCTCCATAGAACCCTTCTACGCACGCCGATGCACACGACAGGCGTTTATTTTCACACACACCCGCTGCTTTGCACACCGCATACTCGCTCGCTACAGTCGAGGCTTCGGCCTCGTTCACGTGGTACAAGTCGTAGGTCTCAAACTTCTGCGTCGACGCTGACACTTTACTAGCAGATACATGGGAGGAAGAACCGCTGAAGAGGAGCAGGGCTAGTGCTACTGCAAGGAGAAACACTGGACTGGGTGAAAGGCCCATTCCCAGCTTTTCTTCAAAGGACAGAGAGCAGTCGTTCAGATTTGCAGCTGCAGCTAGCTATATATAGTGCATGGAACACGGGACAGGCGAGACTCGAGCATTGCAGTCGGGAACTTGCAAAGCTGGCCAGTTGCACCGTACTCGCAGAGACAGTAGGGAAATTTGAATCGTGACTCGTGAGTAGTTGATCCATGTCGGCAATACATTGAAAGAAGTAGGTGCATATGGACTCTTGTATTGAAGATTGCGACACATAGTCAACGCTGCTTATCCATGCGAGCGATCTGGTAGATGAAAAGGACATAAAAGATATATGGATGATGGATATATGGATGCAATTCATGCAAAGTATTCAAAGGAACGTTGGTATCACGTGAAGGAAAGTTTATGTAGGTACTAGGTAGTAGGGTTTATAACGTGAATATACAGGACTGGCGGTGCGTCAACGCTCGACTCTCGAGCTGTTCATCAACACTCAATGACGAGGGTCGGTGGACTCCTGCAAAAACGCGTTTCGGTGACGAGAGGCTAGGATCTACAGCAATGCGTGATTCCAGAATCAGTTTATTGCGCATGAACGGTGAAACAGAATAAAGCTCAAACATGAAACTTACAACGGCATGAAGCTTGGCCTACGTATGTACACGTATCTCGATAGAACGTACTTTACTCAAAAGGGACACTGACCAGTGACATCCTTAGAGCTTATAGCTAGCTCGTAATGAGTAGAGCAACATATTCCACTAGATGCGGCAAAATGGGGTGCCCGGTGGATACAAAAAGAAACGCACTGCAGCCCGAATCCGGAATGCCGGATAGCTCTTCATAAAACTTTCTTCGTCTTTGGTGAAGTTAGGGTTTGGCAATGATTATGAAGACACACTAGTGTAAAATCCGTGGCAGAATGTTTTTATTAAAAATTAATTTAATGATTAGAGATCAAATTAATTTCAATTTTTATTAAATTTACATCTTTTCATAATAATAAATTTCAAATACTTCTATATATATTCCATTGTTTGAACTTATTGTCATAGAGAGTTAATTAATTTATATATCTTGAACTATACTTTCAAGATCATTGATTCTATTGTTTTGATAATCTACTAAGTGCTTATACATTATCAATCCTCTTCATACTTTAAAATTTTATTTTTAATTTTTTTTGCTTCCAATAGCAACTTTGATCATTGTTTTGAAATCAAAGTTGTAACTTTCTTCAGATCTTTGAGTTGCCATTGTATCTTTCAATCTAAATTTTTTACTTTTTTAATATTTAATGTCTTCTGTGTCATATATCTTTGACACCTTCTTGATACATTATTTTTTCGTTTTACCATTTTTGAATCTCTTGAAAAATAATTGTTTTGAAGTTATGCAAGTTAGATTTTCCATGTAATTGAAAAACTAATAATTTATTTTATTACTTCTACTTGTTAATGAAGGATTCCAACTTGTCTTACTCACACATCTATTTCCTTTATAAAGTAACATCTTCCTATTCATAAGGATAATTTTTAATAATCCATATATGAATAAAATAATAATATAAAGCTTGTATTATTTTATATCTAGCAATCGCATTGGATCTGTTTCAATTGGTGTTTTGGTGTTGCGTGTGTGTGTTTGTCTCTTCAACTAATCTTAAAGAAATTGTTTATGTGTTTTTATAATTTATATATATATATATAGTTATTTCTTTTTATCATTATTACTTTCTTTTTATCTCTTAGTATAGATATGTATATATACATGGCACTTAGGTTGTTTTATTAAGAAAATATAATATAATCATAAACTTTTTTTTAAAATGAAACAAACTACATTTTACCTAAGTAAATGAATTGCAAGAAGGAAAACATTATTTATGTTTAAAACGACTTTTTAAACTAAATTTTATTATTTTGAAATGCAATGTATATATATTTTTAAAAGATACATGTATTAAAAAGAAAGAGAGAGAGGGAGGGGTACACACACACACACACACACACACATGTTTAGTAAAATTTATTTATTTTTGTTTTTTTTTTTGTGTGTGTATTTGTGTCTTTGTTTGTATGTAAGTATGTGTACGTGCTTGTGTTTGTGTATGTGGTTTTGTGAGTGTATCACAACAAGACAAAGCACCCATAGACGTGCGCACACACGTGTTTCATGAACTAAATAAAAAACTTACGGGCGCATCTATTTGCACGTCTGGAGACCTGCGTCTGGAGACCCGCGTCTGATTGCGCGGCGTCTATATATCAGACTTACGCGCGCATAGGCGCACAGTTAAACACATAAATAGACGCGCTTATAAACGCTCTTATAGACGCACGTATAGACGCAAGTCGAACAGACAGACGCGAATATAAACGCGTTTTTAAACGCACTGATAGATGCGCTTTTTTTTTTTTTAATTTTACAGAATACTGTGTATGTTGTGTATGCTATATAGTTACAAGAATCCCATATGCACATTCTGTAATTCAATTCTTACAACCAACCGCATTTTAATTACAATTCCAAATAAAATATTACAACTCCAAAACGCAATAAAATTGAAAGCTCAAAAAGTGCTTGTATATACATATAGCACGAAGCTAAGCCACGTCATGTGGCTTCAAGCACAAAAAATAAGGAAGCTAAGCCACATCATGTGGCTTCAAGTACAAAAAATAAGAGGAGTCTATATACAAGAGGCATGAAGCCAAGCCAGTGGCTTTAAGTACAAACAAGAGTAGCTAGTATTACTTATACGACTAATCTATGTTCTCTAGGTCCTCGCTCCCTTCCACGCTCCCTTCTGCGCTCCCTTCTGCTCCTCCTTCCTCCTCTTCCTCATCATCTTGTGCATGGGTCTGTAAACAAGGGACAACATATATCAATGTATGAAAAATCAAATCTTTACTTATAATTTTGGCATTATTTAATTACTTTCAAATACCTGGGGGGCCACTCCAGTAGCTCAGGTATACTGCTCCTCAGTAATCAACCAGTCATCATAGAAGTGCCTCCATGTATCTCCTCTGTGATGGTGGTGGTGGTAGGCTGTCTCCACTGGAGTAGGGTATCTGCCCACGATCTCAAGCTGCATGACCGCGACACACTTTGTGGAGGGATTAGTACAAAGAAACAACCAACCTCCTAATAAACTACATAAGCAATATAATTTGAGATCGATACTTACAAATTGGGCCTCCCATGATTCAACACCCCCTGCTCCAAAATGTGTGCTTCCATATTCCTCCATCTGGATCCTCCGTGCCTCCACATGCTGCAGACTGGGGTCCTCCCTCGCTGACTTCATTGCCTTCTTCCACTCACGCTTGTGAGCGGTGTGGGGCGGGCCCCTTGGAGGTTGACCTGCCCGCAAGCTCTGCTAGTGCCTGCCTCTTAAGCGAAGATCTTTTATTGCTAAGTATCGTAACAATCTTTGACTTCCCCCATTTATCTGTGAACTGGCGATTGGGGGGGTTAGGATACCTAGAGCGAACAGTAGCGAGGGTCTCATCAGCCAACCTCTTTGGGTGGTCTTTATAGTGGATAAAGCAATCTCTGTAATTATTAGCAATTACAGAGTGCATGAAGGCCATGATGTCCTTCCCCCGCGCATCCATCAAGATGCCTCCTATCTGAGTGATGTCATACTAAATCGTACCATCACCCAAAGGCACGTCTAAATCATCTGAATCATCCTCCTCCTCATCGCCACATGGCCCAAAGCACTATGCCATGCATCCACCACCGCTCTCCCTGCTACTACGTCTGCTACCTTGTCGTGTCGAGCTCGTACGCTAGCCACTCGTAGCTGGGGACTGCACGGGACTACGCTGACCACTCGTAGCTGGAGAACCGAGTCTCGACAGCTGGGGAGTACGTCGGCGGCTTGTCGAGACAGAAGGACCTCCTGACGGCATGGGGGAAGGGGCATAAGACGAGAGGACATAAGATGGCATGGGGGAAGGGGCATAAGACGGTATGGGGGAAGGGGCATAAGAAGGGGCATAAGACGGCTGTGCTGACTCCGCTGGGGTGATCTCAGGCGGTGTGGGGTGGCTCGGAGTCTGTAGTGCCGACTCCTGGATCCTGCGTTTCTTGGACGCTCATACCTAGATCCTGCGTTTCTTGGATGCGAGAAAGTACAAAACTGGAAAGAGTAAACTTCCAAACAAGAACAACTTCAAAAGGACTTACTTGGATAAAGGTATGGAAGGTTCTTCTTTCTTTTCCAAACTTGTTTCTTCTCCTTGTTCATACTCCTCCTCTCCTTTAGGCTTGGAAGTAAGTATAGGTACGGTCCCTTTCTCTTGAGTGAAAGCTTGGAACTATGTATGGGAGGCTCTCTCTTAAGCTTCGAATCTATGGAACTGCTAATAAAGAAGGAAGGAAGCCGCTCGCAAAGTTTAAGTAATGAAAAGAAAAGCAAAGCGAGCGGCGCGCCGAAAAGCAGGTTTAAAAGTCGCATCTATTAGCACGTCTATAGGCACGTCTAAATACACAGAGTAGACGTGCATTTAGATGCGCCGTTAGATGCGATTTTAGATGTGACTATAGACGTGGCGATAGACGCAACACAGAGTTTAAATTAAGCATTTGAAGAAGAGCAAATTTGGTGGGTTGTTTGTTTGTAGGATGTCTCCATCTTCAACAAGTAGCTCCAGTGAGGATGAATCCCTCCGTATCCACCATCGCGAAATGTGGTTGGAGCAAAAAATCAAATGTCTGTGTGATCGATGTCGAGGAAACATGTATCATGCACACAGGATTATGCTCAATCATATCTCAAAGTATGGAGAATGGGATGTGACCGTAAACAGGGTAAGGGTTTGTAAGTTAAGGTTGATTGAGATACCTATGGGTGTTCATATGTTTGAGTTATGATCCCGTTTTAATTTGATACAGGATGCAGTGCCACACCCGCACATGTTACCCTATGCACGTCGTGAGGAGGCGAAGCGTCGGCGATATGAGGTGGAATCTTCAGGAGGGACCGTTACGGATGCATGGAGTGATGGTGATAGTAGCCCTCCGCCATTACCTCATGAAGCCATGGAGGAGGAGGTGTTTGATGATATGGTGCGGGATTTATATGTCCATCAAGGGAGGGATAATAGCATGGAGTAGGATGACCTTTTTACCGCAGCATCGACTCCACTGTTTGAGGGGTGCACATTCTCTGTTCTACGTGCCTCCCTTGAGTTACTAAACTTGCAAACCATCTATGGATGGAGCAATGCAAGTTTGAATGCATCACTCAAGTAAGCTTTAAAGTCGATTTTGCAAACACGGTGAATTATGCGCATGGGTCAATTACTCGAATGCTTTTCCTCATTTATGGTCTTCACGTGCAGGCTATTGTGTAAAATGCTTCCAAGGGAGAATAAATTACTGACCTCAAGAGATATGGCAAGGCAACATGTGACCTCTCTTGGAGGATTAGATTACAAGCGCATCCATGCATGTGTCAACAATTGCGTTTTGTTTCGTGGACTACATAAGGATGCAAGAGAGTGTCCTACTTGTGGAGAGGCAAGATATAGAGCAGATCTCAAAACCTTGGACGTGCCTCGTAAGGTATTGTAACATTTTCCCATAATCCCTCGCATCCAATATATGTTCAAGTGCAAATCCATTGCAGACCTCATGTCATGGCATTCCTCCCATCGATCAACCGATGGCAAGTGGAGAACTCCCGCGGACTCTCCTGCGTGGAAGCATATTGAAGACACATGGCCAAGCTTCAAGGAAGAACCTAGGAGCTTGAGACTTGGATTGGGTATGGACGGTGTAAACCCATTTGGTCTCAAAAGCACGTCTTACAGTGTATGGCCAGTGGCATTGGTGAATTACAATCTTCCATCCTCTATGGCTATTAAGAAAGGACATGTCATGCTGTCCCTTCTAATTCCAGGGAAACATAAAGTCAAAAACCCTGATGTTTATTTGGAGCTTTTGATTGATGAGCTAGAGATACTTTGGAGAGGTATCGAGGTACATGATGTGAGCAGGCCTCCCTCGACACGAGACTTCAATTGCAAAGCAGTCTTGATGTGGACGATGCATGAATTCCCAGGCTATGGCGAGTGTTCAAGTAAGCATTGCATTTTTTAATTATGAATAGGCAAAGGACATGGCACCCTAAACCCACCTTCCACTCTTAATTGCATCTATTGTTCAGGTCTCACTACATCGGGTTACCATGCATGTCCTGTTTGTGGTCCTTCGCTAGTTGCCTCACGGGCAGATGCATTGAACAAGGTCATCTATGAGAATCACCATCGATTTCTCCCACCTGATCATCCTAGATATGTTGCCCCTTGGAATGAAGTCCTCCCACAATCACTCACCGCGGGAGATTGGATGAGAATTTGGGATGGTTCCACGACTCCTCCACCACTTGGTATGAGCTGGTAAGGGTTTGTAACTATTGGCTGGAAGTAAAGATTGGCTATATTGGTTAAAAGTAAAGATTGCACGCTAACACTTTATTTTGTTTAGATACTCCATCTTTTATTGTTTACCATATTGGTCCCACCTCAAGATCAATCACCTGCTTGATCCCATGCATATCTTCAAGAATGTGGCATCTACCATTTGGGAGCATTTCAATGGGACACAAGATTCGGCAGGCATAAGGGAGGATCTACGTACCATAGGGAGGATGCGTGAAGCTTGGCCTCAAGAGAGACCAAATGGGCGTGTTTTTTTACCTCGTGCACCGTAGATGTTATCAAAGCTAGAGATGGCGACGGCGAAGCGCACTATTACTACAATTCGTACTCCCACTAGATGCATGAGGTGTTTGAAGGGAGCCTTTACAAAGAGCAAGAAAAGAGGTGTAGAGCAATTATATGGCTTGAAATCTCATGATTGGCACAAGATGCTCCAAGTAAGTATTTTATATGCATAATATCTTTTTCCTTTCAAATTTGTGAGTGAATAGCTATAAGCAACTAATCAACCACCTCCACGCGGGTTCAATTCATACTACCTACTAGCATTTCACGTAGTGCATCAAAGGACATGAAAGATTGTATTTACAAGATGGGCGAGCTTGTGTGGTATATGTGAGCTCAAAGGAAATAGATCCCACCACACTTGAGAATGCTCGAGTTATGTCAGTGGAGGCGGTTTGTTTAGTGGAGGAGACATTTCCACGTTCTATTCTCACAAGCCAACTACATCTCATAGTACATTTGGTGGATGAGATTGCTATATGCGGTACTATACATGCACGATGGTTGTTCTTTCTCGAGCGCTTCATGAAGACCTTGAAGGGCTTCATGAGACAAAATGCAAGACCCGAAGGTAGCATGGCCGAGGGTTGGTTGGTACAAGAGTCACTTGTATATATTTCTGAGTTTCTTGTTGGTGTGGATAGCTCTCTCCCACGACTATGGAGAGATGATGAAGACCTAAGAATGACCTCTAAATTGTTCCTCAAGGAAAAGGACGCAACAAAGTAATAGACACGGAGTTGCATAATAGTATCAACCTCTTTTGTGTGCTTAATAGTGATGTGATGAAAAGATGGGTGACAAGATACGAGGATGCAAAGGCAAGAAGAGAAGAAGAAAGGGCCCTCTTTCGTACACACCACGGATCTCCTGTGCCATACCCTCAGCATCTAAGAGCACTTCTAAAGGATATTCATGTGGATTGGCTACTTGATGAAATGGAGAAAGCAGAGAAAGACGAGGGGATGCATATCACAATGGAAGAATAGGAGTATGCTAGGGGATGCATGAGCAAGGTCGGTATATAGAATGTTATGCATAAGTTAGGAGCTTTTTATAATTTAGATTGCTTATTTAATTGATTTTTTCTTGGTGTAGTACACTATGTTCAATGCTATATGGTGTGAGGGCAAGCATTTTCGAACACAATGGATTGATGATAAGAGAAACACACAAGATTGCGGCATCATTGCTAGCTTTGAGGGAGCCAATGGAGCCATGGATGATTATTGTGGCATAATCCAAGATATCATTATGCTTGACTTTCGATGCTTCTTTGTGTATATTTTGGATGTAAAGTGGTTTAAGGACGTGGTGGAAAGAGGCCCTAATGCAACAATCAAACACCATGCAAGTGGCTTTGTAACTATTGACTCCACAAAGTTTTGGCAAAGTAGGAAGGACACACTAGTACTACCGAAACAATGTGAATAGGTACTGTGCACACAAATAAAAATACTCGCTTTAAATATTTGATGCAAGAAAAGTAACATGATTGTATTAGTGTTTGAATTAGGTTGTCTATCAACCAATGGTGTATAATAATAGATGGTGGCATGTCATACCTATTATGCCACGTTCCAAAGTGATGTATAGTACATTCACTAATATGGAGCGTATGGAGGATGATCATGGCCATGGACGTGATGATGACCGTGATACAAGAGAGGAGGATGATCATGAGATAGGAGATATATATATTGAGGCCAGCATTACCCGTGAGGACGAGCCTACCATTGGAGATGCTGATTTCGATGAGCACATGAGTGGCACAAGTAGTAGTGGGTTGAATGTATTTGTAGATCTAAACACTTGTTGGGATTTTGAAGTAGATAGTTTGGCAAGGGTTGATCTCATTGAGGATGAGATTGAACCGTAGCCCCACAATTGATATTGGAAAAACTATTTTACATATTGTCTCAGTCTCCTCATCTCACTTAATTCTTGTATATGTGGGCTTGCAAAAAATTATGTGCTTTGGTAATCATGGGCAATGTTTGGAAAGCGATGATGTACACCAAAATCTCACTTTCTGTATTCTCTGGAGCGCGTCTATTTACGCATCTAAATGCACGTCTGAGTCTCAATGTAAATGCGTAAATAAACGCGCAAATAGACGCGCTAATAAACGGGATGTTAGATGGGCCCGTATTTTCTCATGTCAAACGCGCAAATAGACGCGGTGATTTACGTGCAAATAGACGAGCGTTTAGCCCACATTTAGACGCGCCCGTAATTTCTCTACTAAAGCAATGTCTACAGACATGCCCGCTATTTTGCGCGTCTACCAAGCGCGTCTATAGTTGCTTTGTGTTGTTGTGTGTGTGCTTATGTTTGTGTATGTTTGTGGATGTGTGTGTGTACACGTGTGTGTGTGTGTGAGAGAGAGAGAGAGAGAGAGTGTGTGTGAGATAGATAGAGAGAGAGAGAGATTAATTTTGCCAACTTGATGTAATGAAGGAGGCAATGGGAGGTAATGGTTTACTGAGTGCTAGAGATCCAAGAATGTTTACACGTGAATAACTATAATAAAGAAATAATAAAGTTAGAGCTAAGTTGATTATGCATCTATTTTTTTGTGGTACATACTTTTTTTTAAAAAAGGTCTATTACTAAGAGATACTTATCAACATGGCATCTTTTTTTATGTAATAAAAAAATAACTGATGGAAATAAAATAAATAAATTTGATCAACCTGATGCAATGATCAATGGGAGATACTAAACCTTTTTATAAAAACGAAACAAACTACATTTTACCTAAATAAATGAATTGCAAGAAGGCAAACATTATTTATGTTTAAAGTGATTTCTTTTACTATATTTTATTAGAGAATGCTTTATTTTTTATATCTTTCAATTTGCCATAAACACAGCAAGAGAGAGAGAGAACCTTATGACCCAAAAATATAAAGATATAAAAGTGACTAACCTGCTGTAATGAATGAGGCAATAAGAGATAATTTCATTCTTACGCACAAAAACACAAAGCAACTATAGACGCGCTTAATAGATGCGTAAAATAACAGGTGCATCTATAGGTGTTGCTTGAATAGAGAAATTACGAGCACGTCTAACAGCGCGTCTATTTATGCGTGTATTATCGCATCTATTAGCACATCTACACTAAGAAAATACGGGCCCGTCTATCATTGCATTTAATAGTGCATCTATTTGCACGTGTATTAGCGCATCTATTAGTGCATCTATACTGAGAATTAGACACATATTTAGATGCAAAACAGAGAATATAGAAAGTGAGATTTTGGTGTACATCACTACTTTCCAAACATTGCCCATGATTACCAAAGCACATAATTTTAACAAAAACATCAATGCTTTTTTGCAAACCCACATATACAAAAATTAAGTGAGGTCAGGAGAATGAGATAATATGTAAAATAGTTTTGCCAATATCAATGATGGGCTACAGTTCAATCTCATCCTCAATGAGATCAACCCTTGTCAATCTATCTACTTCAAAATCCAAACAAGTGTTTAGATCTACAAATACATTCAACCTACTACTACTTATGGTACTCATGTACTCATCGAAATCAGCATCACTAATGGTAGGCTCGTCCTCACGGGAATGGCCTCAATATCTGTATCTTCTATCTCATGATCATCCTTCTCTCTCGTATCATGGTCATCATCACCTCCATGGCCATGATCATCCTCCATACGCTCCACATTAGTAAATGTACTATACATCACTTTGGAACGTGGCATAATAGGTATAACATGTCACGATCTATTATTATCCACCATTGGTTGATAGACAACCTAATTCAAACACAAATACAATCATGTTATTTTCCTTGCATCGAAGGTATCAAATATTTAAAAGTGAGTATTTTTATATGTGGGTACAGTACCTGTTCACATTGTTGTGGTAGTACTAGTGTGTCCTTCTTACTTTGCCAAAACTTTGTGGAGTCAATAGTTACAAAGCCACTTGCATCACGTTTGATTGTTGCATTAGGGCCTCTTTCCACAACGTCCTTAAACCACTTTACATCCAAAACATACCCAAAGAAGCGTCGAAAGTCAAGCTTAATAATATCTTGGATTATGCCACAATAATCATCCATGGCTCCATTGGCACCCTCAAAGCTAGCAATGACGCTGCAATCTTGTGTGTTTCTCGTATCATCAATCCATTGTGTTCGAAAATGCTTGCCCTCACACCATATAGCAAATAAGCAATCTAAATTATTGAAAGCTCCAAACTTATGCATAACATTCTATATACCGACCTTGCTCATGCATTCCCTAGCATACTCCCATTCTTCCATTGTGATATGCGTCCCCTCATCTTTCTCTGCTTTCTCCATTTTGTCAAGTAGCCAATCCACATAAATATCCTTTGGAAGTGCTCTTAGATACTGAGGGTATATTGGCACACAAGATTTGTGGTGTGTATGAAAGAGGGCCCTTTTTTCTAGTCTTCTTGCCTTTGCATCCTCATATCTTGTCACCCATCTTTTCATCACATCACTATTAAGCACGCAATAGAGGTTGATATTATTAAGCAACTCCGTGTCTATTACTTTGTTGCATCCTTTTCCTTGAGGCACAATCGAGGTCATTCTTAGGTCTTCATCATCTCTCCATAGTCATGGGAGAGAGCTATCCACATCAATAAGAAACTCAGAAATATATACAAGTGACTCTTGTACCAACCAACCCTCAGCCATGCTACCTTCGGGTCTTGCATTTTGTCTCATGAAACCCTTCAAGGTCTTCATGAAGCACTCAAGGAAGAACAACCATCATGCATGTATAGTACCACATATAGCAATCTCATCCACCAACTGCACTATGAGATGTAGTTGGCTTGTGAGAATAGAACGTGGAAATGTCTCCTCCACTAAACAAACCACCTCCACTGACATAACTCGAGCATTCTCAAGCGTGGTGGGATCTATTTCCTTTGAGCTCACATACCTATTAGCAATATGAACACCTTGCATGGAGCATTGATACACATCACATTTTGTATCATGTAAAGTATCTCACAAGCTCGCTCATCTTGTAAATACACTCCTTCACATCCTTCAATGCACTACGAGAAATGATAGTAGGTAGTATGATCTGAAAATACAAGGAATGGTTGATTAGTTGCTTCTAATTCACTCACAAATTTGAAAGGAAAAATATATTATGCACATAAAATACTTACTTGGAGCATCTTGTGCCAATCATGAGATTTCAAGCCATATAATTGCTCTACACCTCTTTTCTTGCTCTTTGTAAAGGCCCCCTTCAAACACCTCATGCATCCAGTGGGAGTACGAACTGTAGTAATAGCGTGCTTCACTGCCACCATCTCTAGCTTGGTGCACAAGGTAAAAAAACACACCCATTTGGTCTCTCTTGTGGCCAAGCTTCACGAGCATAGGGCAACATATGCGGGTGTGGCACTGCATCCTGTATCAAATTAAAACGGGATTATAACTCAAACATATGAACACCCATAGGTATCTCAATCAATCCTAACTCTTTACCACTTACCATGTTTACAGTTGCATCCCATTCTCCATACTTTGAGATGTGATTGAGTGTAATCTTGCGTGCATGATACATGTTTCCTCAACATTGATCACACATACATTTGATTTTTTACTCCAACCACATTTCGCGATGGTGGATACGGAGGGATTCATCCTCATTGGAGCTACTTGTTGAAGATGAACACATCCTACAAATAAACAACCCAAAAATTTTGCTCTTGTATCAAATATTTAATCTTAAAACTTTGTGGTGCATCTAATACCACATCTAAAACTACGTCTGTCTATGCTGTGATCCGCGTCTATAGGCACGTCTAAACCATGTTATAGACATGTAATTAAACGTGCATTTAGATGCATATATAGATGCGCAATTAGACGCACATATAGATGCGCTTATAGATGCGATTTTCAAACCTACTTTTAGTGCGCTTGCTTTTCTTCACATACTTTTAGCGTCACGCAGCTTGCTTTGCCATTAATAGACACAGTTTCGAGCATCCACACTTATCTCCAAGCACCCACACTTATCTCCAGGCTTACACAACACACAAGAGAAGAGGGTAAACAAGGAAGAGAAGAAAGAGAAGCAAAGGGTGAACATTAAGGAAGAGAAGAAAGAGAAGAAGCTTTGAAGAAGGACAAGAAGCTTCCATACCTCTATCCAAGGTAAGTCTCTTTACAGTTGATCTTCTTTGAAAGTTGCTCTCTTTGGATTCGTCCTTTGTCGTATCCAAGAAACGAATGTTTTTTGTACTAGTGTTGTGCTTTTGTATCGGGCGCATGTCCTTTTCAAGTTTTTAGAATAATCCATCTATCAGAGCACATCTATAGATGCATCTGAGAGCACGTCTAAGAGCGCGTCTATAGATGCATCTACTCTATTTTTGGAAACAAATAGCCACGTCTATAGACGCACTGTTATACGCAAAGATAGACGCGCTTTGTTATTTTTCCTTGGCCTAGCTTGGCCTTCCCTTCTCCCATGCCCTCAGGAGGCCCTTCTGCCTCGTAGAGCCGTCAGTGTACTCTCATGCAGTCGAGACTCGGTTCTCCAGCTACGAGTGGTCCACGTAGTCTCGTGCAGTTGAGAGTCACTTCTCTAGCTATGAGTGGCCAACGTACTAGCTCGACATGACACAGTAGCAGGCGTAGTAGCAAGAAGAGCGGTGGGGGATGCATGGCACAGTGCTTTGGGAGGGGTGGTGGTGGGGACGAGGATGATTCAAATGATTTAGACGTGCCTCTGGGTGATGGTATGATCTACTATGACGTCACTCAGACAGGAGGCATCTTGATGGATGCATGGGGGAAGGACATCATGGCCTTCATGCGCTCTGTAATTACTAATAATTACAGAGATTTCTTTATTCACTACAAAGACCCATCCAAAGAGGTTGGCTGATGAGACCCTCGCTGCTGTTCGCTCTAGGTATCCTAACTCGCCCAATGTTCAGTTCATAGATAAATGGGCCAAGTCAAAGATTGTTACGATACTTGGCAATAAAAGATCTTCGCTTAAGAGGCAGGCACTAGCGGAGCTTGCCAGGCTCGAGGGAGATCAACCACCAAGGGGCCCGCCCACACCACTCATAAGCATAAGTGGAAGAAAGCAATGAAGTCAGCGAAGGAGGAACCCAGTCTGCAGCACGTGGAGGCGTGAAGGATCTAAATGGAGCAATATGGAAGCATGCATTTTGGAGTAGGGGGTGTTGAATCGTGGGAGGCCCAATTTGTAAGTATCGATCTCAAATTATATTGTTTATGTAGTTTATTAGGAGGCTGTTTCTTTGTACTAACCCCTCCGCAAATTGTATCATCTTGTAGCTTGATATCGTGGGCAGGTACTTTACTCCTATCGAGACAGCCTACCACCACCACCATCGCAGAGGAGATACATGGAGACACTTCTATAATGACGGGTTGATTACTGAGGAGCAGTATATCCGGGCTACTGGAGTGCCTCCCAAGGTATTTGAAAGTAATTAAATAATGTTAATATTATAAATAAAGATTTGATTTTTCATACATTGATATATGTTGTCCCTTGTTTACAGGACCCTGCACAAGAAGATGAGAAAGAAGATGAGGAAGAAGGAGGCGGAGAAGGGAGCGCAGAAGGGAGCATAGAAGGGAGCAAGGACGTGGAGAACTTAGATTAGTCATATCCTGTAACTACATAGCATACACAACATACCCATTCTGTTCAAGCACACAAAATTTAAAAAATATTATGTATAAGCACATCTATCAGGGCGTCTATAAACGCGTCTATATACGCAACTGTCTGTTCCAGAGGCGTCTATTTGCGCGTCTATAAACGTGTCTATAAATGCATCTATAAATGCGTCTATAAATGCGTTTAAGAATGCGTCTGTCTGTTTTTTAAATTTTCTAGTAGAGTGTTTATTTACGCATCTATATGCGCGTCTATAGGCACGTTTGTTTGCTATTTAGACGCGCCTTTAGATGCGGGTCTGTAGACACGCGAATAGACGTGAAAATAAACGCGCCCGTAAGTTTTTTTTTTAGTTGAGTAAACACGTCTGTGTGCACATCTCTAGGTGCTTTGTCTTGTTGTGATGCTTGTGATTCACCAATCATGGTGATTATACGGGAGTACCTACATGTAAAACCATGCATTTTATGTTGTGCCAAAGAACATTAAAAAAACAACGATTTCCCATAAAAACAACATTTGAAAGTACATTTCAAATGTAATTACTCAATATTTATTATTTAAAAAATTTAAAAATAGAATTAATTCTAAATAATGCCTAGTTTTTTAATATATATATAATATTGTCCACTATGATTTGACTTACATAAGATTAAATTCTTTAGCATATGTAATTAGCCATCAAATATAGTTTTTATATCGTTCATTAACCCATGGTTTCTAAAATATTTTGTCCCTTACGATTCGACTTTTGCTGTGGCGTGTAAAATGCCATACGCAGATTACAATCCTGTCCAATCAAGCATAATTTCCAATGAAGCAGCAGTGCTTTTCCCGCTACGTGTATCAGATATATAGTTAAATAGTTCGAGGATTTCTCCCGCTATATGCATGGATATATAGTTAAAAAATAGCTTCTGTGTTAGCTGTAGGTCTTCAAATTCCAGGTATGACTGCAAAGGAATGATATTTCTACAGTAGTGCCAAGCCGAGAAGAGTTACACATTCTGGTTTTTGGAAGGCTACGGGCACAGGTAGACTTGTATACTGCTCACATGGCAGCAAGTGCAAATCCGCGAAAGCGGACTGGGGATGATGCATGAGTACTACGGTTAAAGAGAGAACCTGCCGTCAAGTTCTTCAGTCATGGAGCTCCTTGCCCGCCCTTCCCATCTTGCTCCTCTCTGTCCCTTCTTGGCCTCTCTCTCTCTCTCTCTCTCTCTCTCTCTCTCTCTCTCTCTTCTTGCATACCCCCCCTCAACCATCTCTTCCATCCTGCTGTCGTCCTCCTCATTCACCCCTCATTCACCCCTCTTCCATAGCCTTCCTACCTCCTTCCTCCTCTCTTTTCATCTCCCTCCTCACTTTCTTTTGCTCTTCCCTCATGGCCCATTCTCTCACAGCTCTACCTTCTCCCCCTCTTCGCCCACATGCAGATGACTGCTCTCCTCACCAAGATTCCATGCTCGCAGATGAAGTAAAATAGAATCAAATGTTATGAGGAAGAGACGCCCTATGACGTATTGAAGTACCCCAGTGCAGTGCCAACTCCTCGCATTGTATAGGAGGAAGGAAAAACCTCGGTCAGCAAGGCCGCTGTAGGAAACCTCACCATCGCAGGCCACGTGAAAACAAGACTTTTGGCTTACAGAGGTCATTCAGGGAGAACTGCGAGCAAGATCGTAGAAACGTACATTGGTAAAACTGCTAGAAGCAGAAGTTATCCAGAGGGTGTCTACGTTCCCCTCAGCGTTGAGAGCTCTCGACTGCAGCATTTCTGTATACAGTCGCTTAAATTATATGTGCATTGCTCTGCTCAGCATAGATTTTTAGCTCAGCTGTGTTTTTATGTGGCTTTGTGTATGCACACATATACGCACCTTGATCTGCAATTCAAAGTTTCATTTAGTGATTCCGAAATCTGTAGGCTTTGCCGCATTTGATTGTCAACACACACCATCTTATGTGTATTGTCAGTCCTGTCCGTGATTTTGGACATTACAGTCATTCTCTCGGACGGAAATCAAGTCGTTCTGAAGGTGAGATACCGAATTCCAGCCACTCCTTCATACATTGGCTCTTTTTCCATTGTTGGGCGGTTCAATCTCAATGGGGAGACAATCCAATGCTGCTTGTTTCGTTGGATTCTGTCCGATTTAACATGTGTTTCGATGCTTATTGGGCCAGGGAATTTCTACAGATCGGATAGTGGATGGCCGACGGCCTTGATCTACAATTCAAAGTTTTGTTTAGTGATTGTGAAATCTGTAGGCTTCGTCGCATTCGATTGTTAACACATACTATCTTATGTGTAATGTCAATCCTGCCCGTGATTTTGGACATTACAGTCATTCTCTTGAACGGAAATCAAGTCATTCTGAAAGTGAGATACCAAATTCCAGTCGCTCCTTCGTACATTGCCTCTTTTTCCATTGTTGGGCAGTTCAAATTCAATGGGGAGACAATCTAATGCTGCTTGTTTCGTCGGATTCTGTCCAATTTAACATGTGTTTCGATGCTTATTGGTCCATGGAATTTCTACAGATCGGATAGTGGATGTCCAACGGCTTCTTTGTGTTAACGTTGAAACCTACCATCTCACTAATTACTCTCTCTCGCATGAGGAGAAATTGCATCGGTCTTTTCCTTTACGCACAGAGCGTGACGTTAGCCTCAACGAACGTATCAAAGGCCAAATTTGCATGGAAACTCCATGCACATTCTAACTACCACTTTTGCAACGTTTAGAAAAAAGAGGCATCCAATGGCGCACAATGATCCATTGCAATCTAACGATGCACAATCCTTCAATCGTCCTCCCCCAAACCTCTCCTGAAGAGGGAAAAAGATAATTGTAAATCCATGTATTTCAAGGGCCTCCCCGCGTCGACGCCGCTGAGGCTAGGGAGGCCACTGTCGCACTAGGGAGGCTGGAAGGTAAATGGCACCCCCCGTGTAAGGCTACAGGTCTTTGCTACATAGATTTTCCAGGCTGAACGTCCGTGTGGAACCTGCTTTGCAAAGTTTCTGGGCTTGATGGCACGTTGAGAAGACATGTTAAGCAATGAGTGCTCATTTGCACCGGTTGAACCAGTCCAACAGCCAAATGCTGGGCTGGAATATGAGAAATCGAAGCAGCCAGGGTAGCATTCAACTGCCAGGAAAAGTCCATCTTTCAACATTCGCCAACCATGGGTCTGCAAGGATCTACTGCTAGTGAGGCTCCCCCACCGCCACTGGCTGGCGTGGGGAGATGCTCTTAAATGCCTTGCTTCTTGTAGGGAGGGTGAGTTGCCTATACATAGATGATTACAAGCTCCTTGTTCTTCCTCGAGCAAGCATCACTCCCTACATGAAGGAGCCCCTTAGGGCCCACAATTGTAATAATTATCTTCACAAACTACCATGGCTACTTGCAAAGCACTCCACCTTTCTCAACTGGACATGGAGGGATTCAACAAGAGGTGAGGGTGCACGGTGGGTGGACTTGTCACGATACAAAGTAGTATACAAGTTCAAAAAATAGTTATCTTTTGACAATCCATATATAGACTTAAAGGAATGGGTAAGGGGTTTTATGGGAAAGGAGGTGGAATGGGAGACTAGAGTGTTTTTACTGAGCATTTTACATCAAGCATTTAAGAAAAATGGCGAGCATGCAAGATTCTCTGATCTCTCTCTCTCTCTCTCTGAACCATGGTATTACCATCAAAGCTTTCATAGAATCTCCTTCAATAACAAGATATTTTGGATCTAGTTAAAGAATTAAGGTATTCTAGATCTAGTTAAAGATCCTTCACAACCTATAGAAATTGAGATGAAAGCAAGATATATTACATATCGAAATCACCACTAAATTTCACAACATTACAAACACAAATCTCGAGATGCAAATGTAGAGGGGGAGGGAGAGGGGAAATTTAGAGAGGAAAGGGAAAGGGAGAGGTAATTTGAAGGAAGGGGGGATGTTGAGGAAGAGGGAGATAGAGAGATAAAGGGAGAACTAGAGCAAATATAAAGGGGAAAAAGGAGAGGGAGTGGAGAGGGAAAGGGGAAATTTAGAGAGCGGTTACAACATTGACATTTTTAAAGTACTTTTAAATACCTGCAAGGGCGCTCCAATAGCCTGGATATACTACTCCTCAGTAATCAACCCCTCATCATAGAAGTGCCTCCATGTATATCACCTATGATGTCCATGATGGTAGGCTATCTTGGTAGGAGTAGGGTATTTGCCCACGATATCAAGCTGCAAGATGACACAATTTGTAGACTAGGGGTTAGTACAAAGGAACAACCTCCTAATAAACCACATAAACACAACATAATACTTACAAATTGGGCCTCCCATGATGCAATACCCCCTGCTCTAAAATGCACATTTCCATATTGCTCCATCTGGATCCTTCGTTCCTCCACATGATGCAGACTGGAATCCTTTGTGCCCCCATGTGCCATGCATCCTGCGCTAGAGCTCTCCCTGCTACTACACCTCCCGCCCTATCATTACAAGCTACTACAATAGGCACTCACCTCTGGAGAAGGGACTCTTGACTGCACGGGAGTACGCTGGTGGCTCTGTGATCTAGAAAGTCCTCTTGACCATAGGGGCCCAAGGGACTCCAAGTTGTTGAGAGTTCACGCTCAACATCATGTGATCATGTGTGCATAGCACCATCATATGATCATATGTGCATAGCACTAATCTTATAGAGTGCTATAAAGAAAAGGGTTAAATCCCCTAACCCTAACCCTAAATGGGTTTGTGTATATTCTACATTTTCAACTAAATCTAATGTACAGTTAGTCATTTGTGGTGTGCTCTCTAGATGTGCCCTCTCTCCTTATCTCCACTCTTGTCCTCTCCCCTCTTCATATTTTATCATGGTATCAGAGCATGGTTTTGCCTTCCGCTGAGGTGCCATCTTTCTTGAGAGAGATTGAGTGATTGCAAGGTTCTCTTGAGTGTTCTCCATTGGAGTTCACTTCCGATAAGAGGCCACCTTCCATTTCTTTGAGAAAGAAAATTTCGGAATCCATCACTTGAGCTCCACTTGAGAGAGAAAATTTCCGTCCATCCATTTCATAAGAGTTTCATGAGTGATATCTATTGAATGTTCATTCAGGTTTGAGAGCATTCTTTGGAGATTTTGATCAGTGCATGTGTAAGAAATCTATTGAGGAAGAAGAGAGGTGCATTCTTCTTCCACCTTTGAGAAGACTTTCAAAGGCATCTCTTTCACTCGCAGGTTACTGTTATCCAACTCGACTTTGTTGCACAACTAAGTGCAAAGTGTATAAGAGGCCCTCCTTCATTCAATGAGCCACAGCCAATGGGCTGCTCATGCGACCTCTCCAAATGTAGCATCAAGCTCCATAGCTGCCTCTCTACAGCAAGTTAATGGGTAGCCTCTATGACTCCTATGACAATCAATGCCTTCATAGTAGATCCTCCAACCAATGGCTCCCAAGAAAGCTTCAAACGAAGGGCTGCTACACCACCATAAGGGCCTCCAATGACTTGCCAACCAACACGAGCCGCCTCCTAGCCGACTGCTCTAGCCCAATGACCATCAACTGTGTGCTCTCAACGGCCAGCAACCACTCCATGCAAATGGCCTTTGACTTAGCTCCTAGCCTCCAAATGTCGCCAGTAGAGTGGAGTGACTCAACTCTCATGGGCAACTCCAATCAGCAAATCCTCATGCTCATGCACAGATGGCTTCAGCAATCGAAGGCCTACGCAACCTGCAAACGGCGTCTTCACAGGCTCTTGCACACAGAGATCCATAACCATTCGGATTGTAGCGCCTTCTACAACCTCTCCAACAGCACCGTGACTTCCAGCGACTCCTCCAAGGTTCTCCTTCTTGGAGCAATAGCACTCGCAAGTGTATAGCTCGAGCAACCACTAGCACCAAAAGCTCCAATTGCGACTCTAGCTCCATCTCAACAAGTTGTCCAAAGCTCCTCAACTATTAGCAACACGGGTTGATAGCGCTTTACAACGAGCTACACAGCAGCTCACAAGTCTTCCATTGCCAGCGCTCGAACAGCCTCAGATTCCTCCTTCAAGCACCTACCTCCATCAGAGCGGTGCCCCAACAAATAGAAGAAGACCAAATGGGAAAGACAATAGAATCTAAAAGATTCCATCAAAATCTTCAGGATATTACGGCCTCCTTATCTCCGACATGTGGCAGATCACCTATCCTATCCTCAAGGTCACCCAAGCCTTGGCTTGGTCAAATGTAATCTAAGCCATGCCCGAAATTCTTGACTAATACCTACTTAGAGTCAATCCATATGCTCACATATGGTTTCACATCATTACATTACCTGAACCTTATGTTCATCAGTTCAATGAGCAGACTTGAGAGAGTATGGAGGCATTGCAGATTGTTTCAGTGGGTAGATAGCACTTGATTTCACACACACATGCCACCATTGTAAAGCCTATTCAGCTATCTCACAGCATTATGCACATCATTTCAACCTTGTAAAGCCTCTTGGCTATTCCCGGCATCATTTACCACAAGCCTCGTAATACATATCTGATTTTATATATTGCAGTTCTATCTTCACCGATAGTTCAGAGATTTCACTTGGCACAGTCAGTGTATTTGCAGTTGATTCATACAGAGATAAATTTCACGACACTTTTGAGCATATTTCTTGCACCATGTCTATGACTAGTAACCTCAATCTGGAGGCATCTGCTAAGTTAGACAACTCCAATTATGGTACATGGAAATACCAAATGAAGACCATTCTTGTACTTCAGGATAAATGGGAGTATGTCGATGGGTCTATACCTAGACCATTGGATGACCAAGCCACCAATAGCTCTACTCCATCTATTGTCACAACACCAGCAACGGGATCTATAGCTACACAAACAGTTTTCACACTTGTAGCAGATCTTGCCATTGCCCGAGCTCAGGAAGAATGGGATAAGAAAGACAAGTACGCCAATCATCTGATCAAGCAAAATGTGCAAGATGTCATACTAGGACAACTCAACACAGTCAAGATATCAAAAGAAGCATGGGATATGTTTGCAGCTCTCTACAAGTCCAAAAACACATCTAGGATTCTCACATCAAGAAACCAAATCAACCAGAGTTTCCACAACAACAGCGAGACCGGTCATGCTTATGTACTCCGGATAAAAGACTACAACAATCAACTCTTAGCAACAAGAGAGACTATGGATCCCATAGAAATGGTTCAAGTCATTCTGAATGGACTAGGAGAGGTATACAAGAATCTAGTCCAGAGTATTGCCATCCAACAGCAAATTTTAACACTGAAAGAACTTCAGTCAATCCTACTTGGTAAAGGACTCAGAACTCAGGCAATTCAAGCATGTAAAGGTCATTCTAATGATCAGGCATTCACAGCTTCAGACAAAGCAGAGGTAGAGGCAGAGGCAGAGGCAGATCATACAAGAAAAGTGGTCATCATCAGCAACAAAATCAGAATCAACATCAGCATCAGCATCAGCATCAGCATAATCCTCAGCAACATCAAAATTAGCAAAGAGGAAATCACTCCAACCAAGGAAGATTTCAAAAACGAGGGAATGCATCCACCAATGTGTCAAACATCTAGTGCAACTATTGTCACGAGTTTGGACATTATGAAAGAGATTGTTGCAAGAAGCAATACGACCAAGGCAGACAATCCAACAGTACTCAAGTGAATTTCTGAGGTAGAGGAAATCATCGTGGTGGACATTCTAGTCACGGTCATTTGCAAATGAACATGGAAATATGTTTCTTGCAAGTGAGGAAATGCATCAGACTGATACAGTGTACCTAGACACTGATTTCAATCCCAAAGAGTATTATAGCTATCAAGTCGACCAAGTGGAACATGATCCTTGGTATATCGACAGCGGTGCATCAGATGTCTCACATGCCAAATCATTAGGAATGGTTCATAGAGATGAAACCATTAGAAGGTTAAAAAAATGTCATCTACACAGTAGACAATACATCGAATCCAGCTCAAGGGACAAACGTTATCCCTATGAACTCAAGGGACAGGATTCGTGAAAGATGTGCTCTATGTTCCGAAGCTCAGCAAGAACCTCTTGTCAGTAGGTCAAATGATGAAACACAATTATCGAGTCATCTTTGACGGTGATGAATGCACAATCAGAGATAAATCCAACATATGTCAGCTAAATAGCAAAAGGTGTCAAGGAAGGATGCTTATATAGAATGCTAGCTACAATACCAGATAAGCATGCCATGTCAGCTCAACCATAACAGATGCCACTATCTGCAAAATGGCACAAGAGATATGGTCATGTCAACTTCAAGTACTTGTTAGATCTCAGGAATCAGAATATGGCAATTGGGATTCTGAAGCTACAATTTCTTGGAAAAGTTTGTGAAGCATGCTGCTTCGGCAAATAAAAGTGAACCAACTTTGTCAGAAGTACCTCTTATGCATAAGGTATTCTTGATTTGATACATACAGATGTATGGGGTTATGCCTAGACCCACAACATCAATGGTTCACTTTACTACTTAACTTTCATCGACGACTACAACAGATATTGTTGGGTCTACTTTCTCAAAGAGAAATCTGAAGTGTTTTCCAGATTTCAAGAATTCATAGCCATGGTAGAAAACCGGACAGGTAGAAAGATGGTCATGAGATCAGATAGAGGAGGTGAATACATGTCTTCAGCAGTCATGAACTTCTAAAAAAATCATGGCATTCGAAGACAATTCACATGTGTAGATACTCCTCAGTAGAATGCAAGAGTTGAAAGGAAGAATGGGAGTTTAGCAAGCAGTGCTAGAGCAATGCTTAGTGAGAAGCATCTTTTGAATCAGTATTGGGTAGAAGCAATAGCTACAGCAAACTATTTTCTTAATCAGCTTCCTACTGAACCGATACAGGATATGACTCCTTATGAAGCATTCACTGGACACAAGCCACACATTGGGCATCTCCGCATATTTGGTTGCATAGCATATGCCCACGTACATGATGATCATCGCAGAAAATTGGATGCATCATGCAAATGCATCGTGGTTGGCTACAATGAAGAAAGCAAAGCATACAAATTGTATAATCCCATCAATCGCAAGGTCATTATCTCTAAAGATGTAATCTTTGATGAGGAATCAGAATGGAAAACCTCACCTACATAGGAGATCAAAGCATTGACTTCACAGTCATCTACAGAATAGGTTGATGAAGAAGAGTAAGAATTGCCAACAACACCCCAAGCAGTGCCACAGTAGCTCAGACAGTCTACTAGGGAAAGCAGACCTCTAGCCAAATTGACATATGCTCAGAAAGGCAAAGCAATTCAGGTGGAAACCACCAACTATACTCTTGTGACTACCATCATGGCTACAGAAGAGCCAGTGTACTTCGAAGACACAGTAGACAAGCCAGAATGGCAAACTACTATAAATGAAGAAATGGATGCTTTGTATAAGAATAATAATTGGGAATTATGCAACCTTTCACCAGGAAAGAAGGCCATAGCAAACAAATGGGTATACAAAGTGAAGTACAATCCAGATGGCAGTATTCAAAGATACAAAGCCAGACTAGTTGCAAAAGGATTTGCATAGCAATATGGTCAAGATTATGATAAGACTTATGCTCCAGTAGCAAAGATGGATTCCATATGGTTCTTGATATCACTAGTGACACTCAACAGATGAAATGTGTATCAGCTCGATGTCAAGAATGCATTTCTCAATGGTTATCTAGACGAGGAAGTCCACATGCAAAAACTAGTCACTTATGTTGAACCAAAAAAAGAGAATAAGGTTTGCCATCACAAGAAAAGTCTCTACAGCTTAAAGCAAGCACCCAAAAGTTGGTACAGTAGAATTGATAAGTATTTTGCTAATTTGGGATACATGAAATCCAATGCAGATCATACTCTCTACTACAAAGCTCAAGGGGAAGACATTACTATTGCACTTTTGTACGTGGATGATCTGATTGTGACAGGAAGCAAGGATAGCTTCATCTCAAAAAATTGAAGCAAGACTTATCTGTAGAGTTCAACATGAAAGATCTTGGAGTTATGCACTATTGTCTTGGAATTGAATTCTGGAGAGATTTAGATAGCACATTCATGAGTCAACTCAAGTATGTTGATAGTCTCCTGAAGAAGTTTCATATGGCAGATTACAAGATTGCAGCCACTCCCATGGAACAGAGTTTGAAACTTACTAAAGATTCAAAAAAGCCTACAGTCAATGACAGATACTACAGGCAACTCATCGGATCTCTTATATATCTGACAATCACTCAGCAAGATATTTGTTATGCAATAAGCTCACTAACACAGTTTATGGCAAATCCAAATCAGTCTCTTATTATGTACATACATGCGACCAAGTAATCATTCAAAAGTACAATCTATGAGCTTCTCCTTAACCCAAGGACACACCTAAATGCTCCCTAAATGAGAACATTAGGCATGGGTTAATGGGCCTCCAATGTAGTGCTAAAGTGATGCACACACTACTACACATGGGCCCTATTCCGATGCTTAAAGTGCTTAAGCACCGATGTTTAGCATGCACGGGGTGCTAATCATCGATAAGCAAAGTGGGTTTAGTCAAGAGTCGCTATATAGCGACTCTAGGCAAGTGTCACTATATAGCGACATTTATACAGAGTCGCTATATATCAACACTTACCAGACTTGTAGAAGGTCATTATATAGAGACACTGAGATAGTTTCCTATAGCGACGTTTTACAAAGAATGTTTTTCCCCATATTGTCCTTTAAAGATAGTTTTTCCCAATGACAATTTTTTTTCCTTTTCAAACATGTTTCATTCTTTGAAAGAATTAAAGTACAAGAGCATGTACATCAAATTTGAAGCTCATATATTCATGTCCAAGTTTGAGATGAAAAAAATCAATGAAGAGTATTTACATCAATGGCTTCATCCTGAGCTAAGTCTAGCATGCCAAACAAGTCTATCTCCAACTCTATACCGAGTTGATCTCCTATATCATCATCGTACATCATCATCGTTCTCTGGCATTGTACATTCACCTAAGACTTGATCATCTTCTTCAATAAAGTGTGGTGATTTTGATTGATCGTCATCTTCTTCCTCAAAATCGTGATCTCCATCTTCCTCCCGTATGATGTGATTATGTGCATCTTCCTCTTGGCTCATATTGTGATCTTCATCTTCTTCGCTAGATCCATATTCTGGATCAATTGGATCTGGCATTGGTAGTGGCATCTCCATATCCACATCTCTATCTTCAAAAATTTGCTTACTTCACGGTGCAACTTGGATCACGTACCACCATCTTGGATCAGGACGATCCAAATGAAAAACCACCTATATTGAAGATGGGTGCCAAATGCCATCAATTATATATATAAAATTATGCTTAAGTACATGTACCAATGGATCTTTAAAAACAAAAGCTTCGATTGATTAAATCATTAGTATGCACCTTCTCACAATGCTCAGGAAGAACAAAGTATCACTTTCATCGGTTCAAAGTTTGGTGGAGTCTATTGTAAAGAAACTGCTACTGTCTTTCCTCACTGTCGCATGGGGACCATTGTAAATAGTTCTAAACAATTTTACATCAAGAATAAAAATACTAAATCATCTGAAATCAATTTCATAGATTTTGCATATGGTCCCACAATAATCCAATTGCAAGGAG
This sequence comes from Dipteris shenzhenensis, assembly GCF_047967505.1. Lineage (NCBI taxonomy): Eukaryota > Viridiplantae > Streptophyta > Polypodiopsida > Gleicheniales > Dipteridaceae > Dipteris > Dipteris shenzhenensis. Next base: position 34,086,367 of record NC_141597.1, on the reverse strand, counting down.
AGAAGATTGGTATCCGAAGCACTTGGTCGGCTATCTTGTGTGAAGTTAGCCATGACACCACAATCATACGTGACTCTCTTTGAATCAATGCATTCCATGTGAAAATGTCATCCATATGACCATAATGCACTGTACTTTTTGTACTGCAAAAGAGCATCATTAGAACAATGAGGATGCATCTATTTTATAGCATATATTGCCACAAATAATTACTTAATTACATCAAGAGGTAAGAAACTTACATGCATCATACATCCAGATGATAACTCTCGCTTGCACTCGTTTATTGTCTCTCCATCACGTTCGGCTTTACATAGAGCTAGTTGTAGCCAATCAAGTGACATATGAGTGGGAAGAAGGGCGAGATCTCATGGATATGGTTGTGATCGCCTGTACATTACTGAGCTGAATCTCTTCCTTGCAACTATTCTTTCTGCTTTGGCCACTTCATATCTCTCAATCCACTTCTGCATCTCCTTGCTATTGAGGATACAAAACTTATTGAATTTCTCCATTTTCTCTTCGCTCATCTTTCTTTCAATCCCTTTTCCTTGGGGAACGTCACCAATGATGCAATCATCATCCTTGTTATGCCAAGCGTGCGGCATATCGGGATCCATGGATGTAAGAAACTCTGTGATATATACTAATGACTCTTGCACAAGCCATCCCTCTACCATGATTGCTTCTGGTCTTGCTCTTTGCCTTACAAATCCCTTCCAAGCTTTCATAAATTGCTCTAGAGAAAACATCCACTGACTAGGAACGGTACTTGCAATGGCCACCTCATCAACTATGTGCATAAGCAAGTGCACTTGAGTTGTCATAATGCTCGAGAGAAAGTGCTTCTCAAGTAAGCATATGGATTCGATGGAGTCCACCGTAGCCTTCTCGATGCTTGATATGGAGATCTCTTTTTGAGATATCCCCCTATTTCACATGACCATGTAAGATATATTCATAATCAGTCTTTTTGAGATATCCACCTATTTCACATGCCCATGTAAGAAAATGCAATCAATGTGATTTGATAGTAAGCATACCTCACAGTACCACTGATCTTGAATATAGCATTTCTAACATCTTCTTGTTTGCACCCTTTCACTGTAATTGGGAGGATCAACTATCAAAGCAACAAAGAAGTCATGTCAATAATATAACATAATCATAATTACACTAATGCATCACGATTATCGGTACGCTAATCCTATGTCTTAGAATACCTGTAAGACCTTGTGCCAATCATGGAAGGCAATGTCCGCCTTGACTGCTGCCTCCTCTCTCTTGAAGAGGATCCATGTTTCTTTCGGGAGGACAACTTTGCGAGCACGCACTTGGGGCCATAAACAAGGCATCCTATTCATAGCGTGCAAGTCTTCTCGCACTCCTCTTGATTCTTTGGAATCCACCAAGTGTGCCCAAATAGTAGCCCCCACATTCTTGAAGATATGCATGGGATCCAAGAGATGATTGATTTGCAACTAACCCCAAAACAAGCTCTGGATAGCCTCTTCATCCCATGAGGAGGCTCCTCTCCATTCGCCCTCCAAGCCTGAATCCAGTCACTTGCCTTCAAATATGGTGGTGGTGGATCAAGCTGACCTCCACACATGAGGTTGTCCAACAGAAGGAATCGAGCATGAGCTTCATAAGCATTTTTCCTCATATGGTTGGAGTATCCTGCAAGCAGTCTCCTGCAAGCAGTCTCAAACCCGGTTCACAAACAAGACAAGCATGGTACCCACTTGTAACAAGTCATGCACGCATGCATGAATCTGTTAGTATAAGACATGCATGCGAAAGAGAGACATAAAAGCATAATCCTATATTATACATGTAAAGACACAACCACATACCTGCGAACTCCATATCTTGGGTAGTCATGCATGGTCCACATCAAGATTCCCATGACCAAAATGTCATTGGTATGTTTAGGAGCTCTGGAAATATCAAAGACCTACACTCCTCTCCATAAGATCTGTAACTCCTCTATCAAAGGTGCCATGTACACATCCATATTTTTGGCCTTGTACTTTCCTGGCACAAGTAGTGCAAGCATGAGGTGTCCCTTGTTTATTGTTAGCCATGGTGGGATATTGTAATTCACCAAAACTATGGGCCATGTCGAGTGTAACCCGAAAGGGTTCACGCCGTCCATGGTGAGCCCAAGATGTAAGTTGTGTGGCTCCCTTGCAAAGTCTAGCCACTGATTGTCTATGTGCTTCCAAGTTGCACAATCTACGGGAATCCTCAATGTGTCATCAGTGGACCGATGAGATGCAAGCCAAGTCATCAGCTCCGCTATGGATTTGCATCGAAACATGTGCTATATTCTTGTAATGATGGGAAAGTGTCTCAAGACCTTTACTGGGATTTGCTCACCATACAAGTTATCTCTATATCATTGTTCCCCACACTCTAGACAACTGGCCAAATCTCTATGTTCATGACAAAAGAGAACAAAATCATTACGGCAAGCATGGATGGTATCATAATCCATACCCACCATTGTTAGCATCTTCTTTGCTTCATCTCTTGACGTGGGCATGGTATTTGGTGTAGGAAACATCTTCTGGAGCAACCTATTGCAATTCAAACATACATAGGCTTTGAATAATGATGATTCTCAAACATACATGATGATTCTCAAAACAAACAATATCCAAATAATGAGACAAATTAATGCAGGATCTAACCTCATTAAGGCCAAGCCGACCACCCATACTTTGCTTGCAGATTCAAGATTGAGAGACAAGCTCGTAGTTTGGACATCCTAGCACCTTCGTACAACCATGTTGATTGCAACTCTCGCATCTTGACCTCAAACTCGGGCATCATGTGTACATGCGATGTAGTCCCCCTGAAAATGGAATCCATCATGTCCACCATACCCTCGTCGTCATCTGGCACATCTGGGAGACTATAGTCCTGCTCAAAGTATGAGGGTATATGCGCACCCTCACCACCCTCCTCATCTTGTCTCAAGGTTTCATATAAATATAAGATCTTGTCTCAAGGTTTCGTGTTGTGTACACATGCAATATTAATCACGAACTCAAATATCATTGACTTACCGATGATCCATCACCACGTGCACCACCAATGGTGGTTACAGGTTTGGGCTCCTCCCTATACATCCACAAGTGGCGCATGACAATACAATGTTGATGTCGTATTTCTTGCTTGCAATGAGTGCAATGACAATACAACCTCTCCATAAGCCACTCTGCACTCCCGGGCATTGGCGCATCATCTGACGAGCTTCCTCTCATCCCTTCAATCTACACACCTTCAAAATCACAACATGAACTGCAAGGAAATCCATTAAGATCCAAAAATTAGCCACCCATGAGCTCCTTTCCTCTCTACTTCAAATAAGTGCCCTGAACCATCGCTATATAGTGATGCTTTGCCCTATCCCATTGCTATATAGTGACGCTTTTAGGATATTAAGTGTTGCTATATAGCGACTGAACAGTGTCGCTATATAGCGACACTTGGGGCTAAAACCCAAAACCCCGCACAATGCCGTCTTTCACAACTCTATTGTAGGAAAAGCAAAAATCTCTCCTTCCACCTTATATTTGATGGCCTCACTTTCCTCCTTTCTATTCCCCACACCCAGCCCCTCTCGCAACACTTGTGTTCCCTCTCCACCCTTCTCCCTCTCTGCTTGTGTGAAAGGAAAATTTTCAAGAAGATGTGTCTCTTTAAGCAATGTAGGTTCATTTTTTGTGATATTTCATTTTGTGAGTGTTAAACCATGTTTCTCCTTGCATTGCTAAGCCCATGTGCTGATTTTCATGCTTGATTTTCAGAGGTTAAGGACAAAAAAAGAGATTTGGTGAAAGAAAGAAGACTCACCTCTTCTCTTTTTGGTATTTCTCTTCCTCCTCTTTCTCCTTGTTTGTAGGCTTATGCTTGTCTCCTCAATCCAATCCCTTTGAAAAGTTGCTTCTTCAAACTCCTCCTTCCTCTAACTAGTTATTAGAAAAATGGTATGTTTCCTCTCTTTTATAGGGCCAATCCACGAAACACCAAGTGGGACTTTTCCCGGTAAGAAAGTGCTTCCTCTTTTTTCCTTTTGTTATTTTTATCAGGTAAGAAAGTGCTTCAAAATACCACGATCGAGGTATGCTGATGCCATGTACCTCGATCGTGGTATTTGACATGCCACATACCTCATCGGTCCAGCATACCACGTGCGATGCCACATACCTCGATCGTGGTATATGACATGCGACGTACCTCGATCATGGTATTTGACATGCCACATATTTGACATGCCACATACCTCATCGGTCCAGCATACCATGATCGAGGTATTGGACATGCCACGATACCTCGATCGAGGTATGTCAGCTGCTAGCACAGTATGTTGAATAACATGTCGGATGCCACATACCTCAATCGTGGTATTTGACATGCCGCCCTGTCATCGGTTGAGCATACCACGATCGAGGTATGTGGACTTACCACAGTACCTCGATCGAGGTATTCCAGCTGCCATGTCGGATGCCACATACCTTGATTCACTACAAGGCATAGGCCATTTTCCGACGGAAATACCGACGCTTTTTACATTAAAAATTTTTTTTTTCACGGGCGCAAAGGTCGCTATAAAAGTCGTTAAAATCGTCGGAAAAGGAGCGTCGCTATAAACCGTCGCTATATAGCGACGCTGTTAATCGTCGCTATATAGCGACGATGTAAACGTCGCTATATAGCGACGATATAAACGTCTCTATATAGCGACTCTGTTAATCGTCGCTACATAGCGACACTGGTAAACGTCGCTATATAGCGACGATTAACAGAAGGTAAAAAAAATGGTTAGTGGGGCTAAACAGGGCCAAAAGGAAGCCCTGTTTAGCCCCACTAACCTTTTTTTTTTTTTTGTAATTACAAAAGAAAGTTTTTTATAACAAAATTTCCCTTGCTTGCAGGGTGATACAAAATTGTTCTTGTGAACGATGAGGAAGAAATGCATATACATATACAACTGTGTTTGAAACAAAATTACCCTGTGAAAGGGCGATACAAAATGGCTCTAACGAGCGGATATGAAAAATGCTACTACCACTACTAATCCGAATCCGAATCCGAATCGTCTTGTTGGGCTGTTCCCTGGTCCTCGGCACCTGCATCTTCTCCCTCGTCCCCGACACCTGCGTCTTCTCCTTCGTCATCGGCACCTGCGTCCGATCCTTGCCCCTGTTGATCGCTCGTCTCTGATGATGGGACGCTTGAGCTTTGACCCTGAGACTGAACCAAATAAATCGAAAATTAGATTGGAACTTAAATTAAAAAGTGAGATTACAAGCAGGAGTAAACTTATACCGTGCGAGCAGCCACCTCAGCCCAATCGACTGTCGCTCCCATTGCCTCTTGCTCAATGAACCACGGCTTGGTTCCTATCCGAAATGCGCGCCGCGTCTCTGCATCCGTAGGAAGACGACCCATCGCAACTTGCTGTGGATCCAATTTACGAGAGTTAGAGTTAGCTAAAGTGCATGTAATATGTAAGTAAAACAAATAGAACAATACATTAAATGGAAAGAAGTAAACTTACCACGGTTGCCTCGAACGCATACCGTCCACCTGCACCAAAGTGCGAAGTACCTACGACATCCAGCCGTCTCTTCGTAGCCCTCCTCTGACCCTCGAACATTTCAGGATGGTCCCTATTCTGCTTCTTCAAGAACTTCCAATCAGCTTTGTCTGCCCAGCTGGGTTTAGACAACCCCTTTGTAATGGAAGTACGCATGGTTGATCTGCGATGCTTTAGGACCAAACCCATGCGCTCGAGCATATAACTGTTATTAAACTCCACATTTGGCGGATTAGGAAATCTGAGTTTTAACTCATCGATCACCGCCTGCTTCTTTTGGCCATCTTGATACCGCCAATCGATATTTATGCCGCTCTTGAAGTGATGACTCATCAACCGCCTCATGGCGGCCATCACTGCTTTGCCCTTTTTGTCTTCTATTATCTCTCCGGCAGATGTGATTTGATAGGAGAGATCCCCTGATGAGTAAGGGGGACTGACGGTAGCAGAGTCTGAAGGAGTGGAAGCTGCGCGACCGCTTCCGGATCGAGGAGTAGCTGTGGGAGTAGGAGAGGGAAAGGGACCTGACTGATACTGTGTCTCCGGACCAAGTGGAGACCTAAAGGAGCGTGAGTGTGCTGACTCGTCTACATCTCCTGAGTCAGCACAACATGAGCCGCCCATCCTACTCTTCCTTCCCTTGCGGGAGGCATGCGCAGGTGATGATCCCGCGGTCGAAGGGGCGCGAGGGGATGGCTGGGCTGTACGTCCACCCGTCGGTGTAGGGGAAGGAATTGCGGAGGTCCTCTGAGAGAGCAGAGAGAAGAATCTCGCTGCCTCCTCATCGCTCATCTGCGCTACAAACTCGTCGGGAGTCCCAACAAATCCATGCGCGGCTAGCAAAGGAGTCCCCTGAGGGGTAGTGGCAGTGCTACGTGGAAGAGGGGTCGGACCAGGGGTAGTCACAGTGCTAGGACCGAGAGGAGTCGGACCAGGGGTAGTCCTCGGGGTAGTCGCCTGAGAGGAATCAAAGTCCTCTGGAGCATATAGATCGTGAGCTCTCCTCCTGCGAGGCTGTCCGTACTCGTCGGATGAGCGACGTGATCCCATGTCTAACATAGACACAAACACGAAAACAGAAAACAAATAAACAAACATGAGCATTCTCATAGGCATAGGCATAGGCAAGAAGAAAGAAGAGGGAAAGGAAAGAAGAGGGAAAGGAAAGAGGGAAAGAAGAGGGAAAGATAAGAGGGAAAGAAGATGTAAAGGAAAGAAAAGAATGAGAACGAGGAAATAGAGAATGAGAGAAAGGGAAAGAGATGAGGGAAAATAGAGAATGAGAGAAGGGGGAAATGAGAGAAGGGGGAAATAGAGTGGGAAATAGAGAATGAGCTTATGCAAAAATAGAGAATGAGCTTATGCTTCTCTCATTCTCTATTTCCGCATAAGCTCACGCATGTGCATGAGCTTATGCGGAAACTTAAGCATAAGCTCATGCACATGCATGAGCATAAGCATGAGAAGGATGAGTTTCCGCATGCTTATGCTCATGCGGAAAAAGAGAAGGAGCTTATGCAGAAAAAGAGAAGGAGAGAAGCATCTCTCATTCTCTATTTCAGCATAAGCTCCTTCTCTTTTTCCGCATGAGCTTATGCTTATGCTCATGGGTGAGCATGAGCTTATGCTCATGTTTCCGCATATGCGAAAATAGAGGAGGAGAGAAGCATAAGCTTCTCTCATTCTCTATTTCCGCATATGCTCACGCAAAAGAGAAAGAGAAAGAGCTTATGCGGAAAGAGAGAAAGAGCTTATGCGGAAAAAGAGAAATGCATAAGCATAAGCATAAGCTCATGCATAAGCTCATGCTTATGCTCATGCGGAAACTTGCGAAGGAGCTTATGCGGAATGAGAGAAGGAGCTTATGCGCAAAAAGAGAAGGAGCTTATGCGGAAAAAGAGAAGGAGCACTTGCGGAAACTTGCGCATAAGCTCTTGCGGAAACTTGCGCATAAGCTCATGACAAGCTCCTTCTCTCATTCCGCATAAGCCCCTTCTCTATTTCCGCATGAGCATAAGCATGAGCTTATGCTTATGCTTATGCATAAGCATAAGCATGAGCTTAAGCATAAGCTCATGCTTATGCTTATGCATAAGCATAAGCATAAGCTCATGCTTATGCTCATGCGGAAATAGAGAAGGGGCTTATGCGGAATGAGAGAAGGAGCTTATGCGAATGAGAGAAGGAGCTTATGCGGAATGAGAGAAGGAGCTTATGCGGAAAAAGAGAATGAGAGAAGCATATGCTTCTCTCATTCTCTATTTCCGCATAAGCTCTTGCGGAAACTTACGCATAAGCTCATGCGGAAGAATGAGCATAAGCATGAGCTTATGCTTATGCTTATGCATAAGCATAAGCATAAGCTCATGCTTATGCTCATGCGGAAAAAGAGAGGGAGCTTATGCGGAAAAAGAGAAGGAGCACTTGCGGAAACTTGCGGATAAGCTCATGCTCATGAATGAGCATAAGCATGAGCTTATGCTTATGCTTATGCATAAGCATAAGCATAAGCATAAGCATAAGCTCATGCTTATGCTCATGCGGAATGAGAGAAGGAGCTTATGCGGAATGAGAGAAGGAGCTTATGCGGAAAAAGAGAATGAGAGAAGCATATGCTTCTCTCATTCTCTATTTCCGCATAAGCTCTTGCGGAAACTTACGCATAAGCTCATGCGGAAGAATGAGCATAAGCATGAGCTTATGCTTATGCTTATGCATAAGCATAAGCATAAGCATAAGCTCATGCTTATGCTCATGCGGAAATAGAGAAGGAGCTTATGCGGAAAGAGAGAAGGAGCACTTGCGGAAACTTGCGGATAAGCTCTTGCGGAAACTTACGCATAAGCTCATGCTTATGCTTATGCTTATGCTTGCGGAAACTTGCGGAAACTTGCGGAAACTCATGCTTATGCTCATGCGGAAATAGAGAAGGAGCTTATGCGGAATGAGAGAAGGAGCTTATGCGGAAAAAGAGAATGAGAGAAGCATATGCTTCTCTCATTCTCTATTTCCGCATAAGCTCTTGCGGAAACTTACGCATAAGCTCATGCGGAAGAATGAGCATAAGCATGAGCTTATGCTTATGCTTGTGCATAAGCATAAGCATAAGCTCATGCTTATGCTCATGCGGAAAAAGAGAGGGAGCTTATGCGGAAAAAGAGAAGGAGCACTTGCGGAAACTTGCGGATAAGCTCTTGCGGAAACTTACGCATAAGCTCATGCTCATGAATGAGCATAAGCATGAGCTTATTCTTATGCTTATGCATAAGCATAAGCTCATGCTTATGCTCATGCGGAAATAGAGAAGGAGCTTATGCAGAATGAGAGAAAGAGCTTATGCGGAAAAAGAGAAGGAGCACTTGCGGAAACTTGCGCATAAGCTCTTGCGGAAACTTGCGCATAAGCTCATGACAAGCTCCTTCTCTCATTCCGCATAAGCTCCTTCTCTATTTCCGCATGAGCATAAGCATGAGCTTATGCTTATGCTTATGCATAAGCATAAGCATGAGCATGAGCTTATGCTTATGCTTATGACAAGCTCCTTCTCTCATTCCGCATAAGCTCCTTCTCTATTTCCGCATGAGCATAAGCATGAGCTCCTTCTCTATTTCCGCATGAGCATAAGCATGAGCTTATGCTTATGCTTATGCTTATGCATAAGCATAAGCATAAGCATAAGCTCATGCTTATGCTCATGCGGAAATAGAGAAGGAGCTTATGCGGAATGAGAGAAGGAGCTTATGCGGAAAAAGAGAATGAGAGAAGCATATGCTTCTCTCATTCTCTATTTCCGCATAAGCTCTTGCGGAAACTTACGCATAAGCTCATGCGGAAGAATGAGCATAAGCATGAGCTTATGCTTATGCTTATGCATAAGCATAAGCATAAGCTCATGCTTATGCTCATGCGGAAAAAGAGAGGGAGCTTATGCGGAAAAAGAGAAGGAGCACTTGTGGAAACTTGCGGATAAGCTCTTGCGGAAACTTACGCATAAGCTCATGCTCATGAATGAGCATAAGCATGAGCTTATGCTTATGCTTATGCATAAGCATAAGCATAAGCTCATGCTTATGCTCATGCGGAAATAGAGAAGGAGCTTATGCGGAATGAGAGAAAGAGCTTATGCGGAAAAAGAGAAGGAGCACTTGCGGAAACTTGCGCATAAGCTCTTGCGGAAACTTGCGCATAAGCTCATGACAAGCTCCTTCTCTCATTCCGCATAAGCTCCTTCTCTATTTCCGCATGAGCATAAGCATGAGCTTATGCTTATGCTTATGCATATGCATGCATAAGCATAAGCATAAGCTCATGCTTATGCTCATGCGGAAATAGAGAAGGAGCTTATGCGGAATGAGAGAAGGAGCTTATGCGGAAAAAGAGAATGAGAGAAGCATATGCTTCTCTCATTCTCTATTTCCGCATAAGCTCTTGCGGAAACTTACGCATAAGCTCATGCTCATGAATGAGCATAAGCATGAGCTTATGCTTATGCTTATGCTTATGCATAAGCATAAGCATAAGCTCATGCTTATGCTCATGCGGAAATAGAGGAGGAGCTTATGCGGAATGAGAGAAGCATAAGCATAAGAGAATAAGAGGGATGCGGAAATAGAGAATAAGGGGGAAAGGAAAGAGAGAAGGGAAAAGAGAGAGGGGGAAAGAGAGAATAAGAGAAGAGGGAAAAAAGAGAAGGGGGAAAATGAGAAAAAGAGAAGGGGGAAGAGAGGGTTCCTACGCCCATCACTGCAGCTAGCGCTTAAGGCGCTAGCTGCAGGCAAATGCAAATAACAAAAAGCTTAAATGGAAAGAAGAGGAAGCACTTACCTGTAAAAGTATGTCCCGCTCGGTGTAGTGGACTGGGCCCACAAAAGAGAGACTATGTCCCGCTCGGTGTAGTGGACTGGCCCTACAAAAGAGAGAAAACAACCCATTTTTTCAAATAAGATGTTAGTGGAAAGAGGAGATCACAAAAGCAACTTCTTGAAAGGAGACAAGGAAAGAGAAGATTGAGGAGACAAGGAAAGGAGGAGATTGAGGAGTAGAGAAGGAAGAGAAGGAAGAGAAATACAGAAAGAAGAGGTGAGTTTCTTTCTTTCTTTCTTGAAATTTCGTTTTTTGTTTGAATCCTTTCTAATCAAGCATGAAAACTAGTTTAAAACTTTAGCAATACAAGTAGAAACACTCACAAAACCAAAGCTAACAAACAAACAACCTACATTGTTGAAAAAAACTCACCTTTTGAAGAACTTTCTTTCTAGAAACCAAAGAGGGAAAGAGGAGAGAGAGGGTGCACAAGAGATAGGAGGAGGGTGAGGAGTGGGAAATAGGGTAGGAGGTTGCTTGGAATAGATGGGAGGTCAGTGAAAATAGGTGGGAGGAGATTTTGGAGAGCTTAGTTTAGAGATTAGGAAAGCTTTGAGCAAAACGCTGCGGGTTTCGCCGTTTCGGGTTTTAACCCACAGCGTCGCTATATAGCGACGCTTATTCGTCGCTATATAGCGACGGAACAGAGCGTCGCTATATAGCGACGCTTACTGTTTGTTTTTTAATGAGGCCTCTTGTGACTCAAACATGCTATGCCTATAATTGTCAATATCTCCTCTTACTACATAGCCTTACTATATAGGATTTTTTGTTTCAATCCTTACTATATAGCGATGTCATTCTTTTTATATAGCCTCAAGAGAAGCTCAAATTAAACATGCTATGCTCATAATTGTGTACATCTCCTCTTCATGCTTATGTTTTGGTTTTATAAGTGTAGATGGAAGGGACGAGTGGAAGCTCATCCGATGATGCGCCAACTCCCGGGAGCACGAAGTGGCTTACGGAGAGGTTATATTGTCATTGCACTCATTGCAAGCGAGAAGTACGACATCAACGTCGTATTATCATGCGCCACTTGCGGATGTATGGGGAGGAGCCGGAACCAGTACCCCCCGTTGGTGTTGCACATGTTGATGGATCATCGGTAAGTCAAAGCTATTTAAGTTCGCAATCTTATTGTATACCCGGAATTAGAAGATCTTCTATTTACACGAATGAGCTTATGACAGGATGACGAGGGTGACGAGGGTACACATATACCTTCTCACTTTCAACAAGACTATAGTCTCCCAGATGACGACGAGGGTATGGTCGACATGATGGATTCCATTTTTAGGGGCACTACATCCCACGTACACGTGATGTCAGAGTCTGAGGTGAAAATGCGAGAGTTGCAATCAACACAATTGTACGAGGGTGCCAGGATGTCTAAACTACGTGCTTGTCTCTCAATCTTGAATCTACAAGTACAGTATGGGTGGTCGGATACAAGTGTCTCGGCCTTAATGAGGTTAGCCCTTGCATTAATTTGATTGACTCATTATTTGGATATTGTTTGTTTTGAGAATCATCATTTGGATAGTGTCTTTGTCATAGGTTGCTCCAAAAGATGTTGCCTGCACCAAATACCATGCCCGCATCAAGAGATGAAGCGAAAAAGATGCTAACAATGGTGGGTATGGATTATGATACCATCCATGCTTGCCGTAATGATTGTATTCTCTTTCGTCGTGAGCATGGAGATTTGGCTAGTTGTCCAAAGTGTGGGGAACAACGATATAGAGATGACTTGCAGGGTGAGAGGATACCGGTAAAGGTCTTAAGACACTTTCCCATCATTGCAAGAATACAACACATGTTTCGATGCAAATCCATAGCGGAGTTGATGACATGGCATGCATCTCATCGGTCCACTGATCACACATTGAGGATTCCCGCAGATTGTGCGGCTTGGAAGCACATAGATAATCAGTGGCCGGACTTTGACGCAACTTACATCTTGGGCTAGCCATGGACGGCGTGAATCCTTTCGGGTTACGCTCGACATCTTGGTCGACATGGCCCATAGTCGTGGTGAATTACAATATCCCACCATGGCTAACAATAAAAAAGGGACACCTCATGCTTGCACTACTTGTGCCAGGAAAGTACAAGGCAAGAAACATGGACGTGTACATGGCACCTTTGATAGAGGAGTTACAGATATTATGGAGAGGAGTGCAGGTCTTTGATATTTCCAGAGCTCCTAGGCATACCAATGATATTTCCGTCAGGGGTATCTTGATGTGGACCATGCATGACTACCCAGGATATGGAGAGTGCGCAGGTACGTGGTTATGTCTTTACATGTACAATGAGGGATTATGCTTTTTTTACTCTCTTTTGCACGCATGTCTTGTACTAACATATTCATGCACGCGTGCAGGGCTTGCTACAAGTGGGTACCATGCTTGTCCTGTTTGTGGACCCACTCTGAAATCGCTTGCACGCTACTCCAAACACATGAGGAAAAATGTTTATGAAGGTCATGCTCGATACCTTCCGCTCGACCATCTCGCACGTGGAGGTCAGCTTGATCCACCACCATCATATTTAAAAGCAAGTGATTGGATTCAAGCTTGGAGGGAGAATGGAGAGGAACCTCCTCCTGGTATGAAGAGGCTATCGATCTTTCACGAGCTTCCTTATTGGGGTCAGTTACAAATCAATCATCTCTTGGATCCCATGCATATCTTTAAGAATGTGGGGGCTACCATTTGGGCACACTTGGTTGGTTCCAAGGACTCGAGAGGAGTGCGAGAAGACTTGCGTGCTATGAATAGGATGTCTCGTTTGTGGCCCCAAGTGCATGCTTCAGGAAAAGTTGTCCTCCCGAAAGCAACGTGGATCCTCTCTACGAGGGAGGAGGCAGCGATCAAGGCAGACATTGCCTCTTTTCAAACACCGACAGGGTACATGCGTTGCTTGAAAGGAGCATTTTCAAAGGACAATAAGCTTAGTGGCCTCAAGTCCCATGATTGGCACAAGGTCTTACAGGTATTCTAAGTAGAATTAGTGTACCGATAATAGTGATGCATTAGCGTAATTATTATTATGTTATATTGTTGACATGATTTCATTGTTGCTTTGATAGTTCATCCTTCCAATTACAATAAAAGGGTGCTTACAAGAAGATGTTAGAAATGCTATATTCAAGATCTGTGGTATTGTGAGGTATGCTTACTATCAATTCGCATTATCTATTTTCTTCATGGACATGTGAAATAGGTGGATATCTCAAATATCTTACATATGCATGGACATGTGAAATAGGTGGATATCTCAAAAAGAGATCTCTATATCGAGCATCGAGAAGGCTAGGGTGGAATCCATCGAAGCCGTATGCTTGCTTGAGAAGCACTTTCCCTCAAGCATTATGACAACTCAAGTCCACTTGCTTGTGCACATAGTTGATGAGGTGGCTATAGCAGGTACCGTTCATAATCGATGGATGTTTTTTCTCGAGCGGTTTATGAAAACTTTAAAGGGGTTTGTAAGACAAAGAGCAAGACCAGAAGCAAGCATGGCAGAGGGATGGCTTGTGCAAGAGTCATTAGTATATATCACAGAGTTTCTTGCATCCACGGATCCTGATATGCCGCAAGCTTGGCACAACAAGGATGATGATCGCATCATTGGCGAGGTCCCCCAAGGAAAAGGGATTGAAAGAAAGATGAGCGAAGAGCAAATGGAGAACTTCAATAAGTTTTGTATCCTCAATAGCCCTGAGATGCAGAAGTGGATTGAGAGATATGAAGTGGCCAAAGCAGAAAGAATAAATGCAAGGACGAGATTCAGAGTAATGTACAGGCGATCACAACCATATCCACGAGATCTGGCTCTTCTCCCTACTCACATGTCACTTGATTGGCTACAACTAGCTATACGTAAAGCCGAACATGATGGAGAGACAATAAACGAGCGTGAGCGGGAGTTATCATCTGGATGTATGGTGCATGTAAGTTTCTTATCTCTTGATGTAATTAAGTAATTATTTGTGGCAATATATGCTATAAAATAGGTGCATCTTCATTGTTTTAATGATGCTCTTTTACAGTACAAAAAGTACAGTGCATTATGGTCATATGGACAACATTTTCGCATAGAACGCATCGATTCAAAGAGAGTCACGTATGATTGTGGAGTCATGGCTAACTTCACACAAGATAGCCGAGCAAGTGCTTCGGATACCAATCTTCTCTCCTCACAGTTGGATTATTGTGGAACCATACGCGACATCTATGAAATTGATTTCAGACGATTTACTATTTTCATTCTTGATGTAAAATGGTTTAGAACTACTTACAACGGTCCCCATGCAACTGTGAGAAAAGATGGTAGCGGTCTCTTTGCAATAGACTCCACCAAACATTGGACCGATGAAAGTGATACTTTTGTTCTTCCCGAGCACTGTGAGCAGGTGCATACTAATGATTTAATTAGTCGAAGCTTTCGTTTTTTAAGTCCATTGATATATATATAATTGACGACATTTGGCACGTGATTTTTCATCTTCAATATAGGTGGTTTTTCATCCGAATCGTTCTGATCCAAGATGGTGGTACGTGATCCAAGTTGCGCCACGAAGTAAGCAGATTTTTGAAGATCGAGATGTGGATATGGAGATGCCACTACCAAATCCGGATCCAATTGATGAATCTAGCGAAGAAGATGTAGATCACCATATGAGGCAAGAGGAAGATGCGCATAATGACATCGCACGGGAGGAGGATGGAGATCACGATATTGACGAGGAAGACAACAATCGTCAAGATCGATCACCACATTTAAGCTTAATTGAAGAAGATGATCAAATACTTTTAGGTGAACGTACGATGCTAGAGTACGATGATGATATAGGAGATCAACTCGGTATAGAGTTGGAGATAGACTTACTTGGCGCCTTAGACTTGGCTCAAGATGAAACAGTTGATGTAAATGCTCTTATTTAATTTGATTTTTCTCATCTCCAACTTGGACATGAATATATGAGCTTCAAAGGCTTGATGTACATGCTCTCATTTTTTATTTCTCTATGAGCTCAAACATGTATGAAAATTTAAAAAATTTTGTCATTGGAAGAAAATAAATTTTAAGACTTTAAAAAAAAAAAAAACCTCTCTGTAAAACGTCGCTATAATATAGTCTCAGTGTCGCTATATAGCGACCTTTAAAAGTCGCTATATAGCGACTTTAGTAGAAGTCGCTATATAGCGACCTTTCATAGTCGCTATATAGCGACTATTACTAACGTCGCTATATAGCGACGCTTCTTAAAAGTCGCTATATAGCGACGATTTACGACACCCGATTTTTATACCGACGATTAACGCTAAGCGGGCGCTAATCGTCGGTACGTAAACGTCGCAATAGGATGCGTGTGTAGTAGTGATTGTGGTATTTGACATGACACATGTCATCTATCCATGATACCTTGATCGAGGTATGTGGACTTGCCACGATACCTCGATCGAGGTATAGTTGTCTTGCCACGATACCTCGATCAAGGTACAGGCTCAATTCAGTGGATTAAAATGGAAGACCTCGATCGAGGTATTTGCTTGGTTCGAATGTCCACGTGTGCCAATTTCATTGGAGATGATACCTCGATCGAGGTATTTTACACCGAAGCAAAACCCTTGTATTTTCACTCGAGGGGGTGTCACACTCCCCCGCAAGTGGACACCCTTAGCTTGCTACCTCCCATTTGTCAATAATTATTTGGCAAGAAATGTTAGTCGAGTCATTGTCAAGCACTTGTAGCTGTTCTTTACGTTTTAGAATGAATGCCCTTTTGCCTGTTTCATTTGTATTAATGAATTGGAAGTCCCTGGTGGACCTATGTAAGGGTAGGGATAAAGTGATAAATGCCACAAGTTGTGTACTCATTTGTGGCATGCAGAAAAGCATTCTGCATTTTCCTCAATCTCTCTTGTGTGGGATTGTTTTTTTGTATGCATGCAGTCAACGTATCTCACATCGATTTTGTAATTGTGATATCCATCTTTGTGATGTATGAAGGGCAATAAGACGCAGTAGCATATGGCACGTCCATGGTGAACTATATATCCATATTTGATTGCCACAGGAAGCTAATCTTCTTATTGAATGCATTCATGAAGATATCCTTTCGTTCACATTTTAAGAATAACGTTGGTTTTGTTATTGAAGCTCTCAATGAAAGGATATATGTTTCCACATTGACATGTAAAGCAACCAACCAATGGAAGAAGGGTGTGCTCATTCTTGTGTCAATATTTTGTATTTGTTGGCAAATGCAAAGGAGGCTTTCCTTGTACTTGTTGCTGTCAACATGGTCTAGTCTACTGAGTATCATTGTTGCATGCAATGGCAGCTGGGGATAGCAAAATCTACAAAACCTTCATTGCCCCTTCAGACACGTTCTTGTATGCCTGTGCATTTATGATTTTCTTCATGTTTCCATTTAACAAATCCTTGTTGCACATCACGTGCTCATCCACAAATGCTATTACCTCGTTTTGACTGCTCGAATAAAATTTTGGTGCTTCTTCAACCCATAAAATCCCATGCTCGTGTTGGCTATTGAAATTATCTTACAAACAAGCAATCAACAATGCCGCCAAGTATAGATTTGTCATTTCATAGTAGCTGTATCATATTTTGTAATTTGTGTGTGTAATATCCCGCACACAATATAGGGTTTTGTCTAACTAGCTGCATGACGCCTGCTACATCTTACACTTGAGTGTTTTATAATGCCCCTTTGTTGTATGTTGTTTTGAGGGTGTTGACCAAAGGCTCCCACATATGCTCGGCACATGAGAAGGTAACAAAGAAGCATGGTTGTCCTAATTGATGCATCATTGCAACTGCCTCTTT
Organism: Dipteris shenzhenensis; assembly: GCF_047967505.1. Classification (NCBI taxonomy): domain Eukaryota; kingdom Viridiplantae; phylum Streptophyta; class Polypodiopsida; order Gleicheniales; family Dipteridaceae; genus Dipteris; species Dipteris shenzhenensis. Next base: position 34,069,029 of record NC_141597.1, on the reverse strand, counting down.
GCGTAGACTTTTCTTATGGTCGAGGGAAGTGCAAAGGGTTTCAAAGTCCCAATATCCTATTCTTGTTTTCAGTACTTGTTCAATGTTGGTGTTATTTTTGACATCTCGTGCACATAGCAACCTATTCTTTAGCATGCCTTTTCTTAAGCGCACCCATATAGATTGCATCACTTGGTGGATCAAAGCCTTTAACGCTTTAAAAAAAACATTTGCAATATTATGAGAGAATTTTAATGACTTGTGTGTTGTTTCCCACTTTATTATATCCAAATATGCTAGTTTGCTATTGTGAACTGCTCGTGGAAACCCAAAATAAATGATGGGAAATTTAGATGGTTTTAGATTTTCAAAGGGGACGGCACATAAATAGCTTGTGTCTCAAAATCTATAACTTGTTCTATAACAACCAAGTTATGTATCAATGTGTCTATTTCTATTTCATCTTCCTCCATGAGATTGTCATTGTTTTCATATTCACCTACAGAAGAATTCATTTGTGATGATGTTATCACAAGCACATCTTTGTACTAATTGTTGTTTATAGTGACGCTATTAGATTTATACAATGGTGTATCTGACAAGTAGTTTCAATGCTTTCATAAGAGTGTATGGCCGAACTTTGCCCATTGCAAAAGTTTATTTGTATTTCATTTTTCTTTTGATTTTAACAATTATGGCATGATCACCATCTAAGAAACGTGGTAAAACTCGTTGTATCTTATTCGTATCTGCTAGCACATTAACAATACTTCCAGTAATGCCCATTTGACCATTGAAAGTCATTTCTCTGATTTGGGCAAAAGAAACCAAACGTTCCTCTACATCATTCAACATACACACTACGGGCAATGGTGCATTTAGTGATATATTTACAGGGGTGAAAATTTTGCAAACAACATTCCCTTTTATTGCTTTCTTGCATTTGTGACATATTGTGTAGTGCTTTTCTATAAATTCAACATTTCTATCTTTTCTTTTTTCTTGGACCCATTCAAATGTTGCCTTGTTAAAATGTATTCTCGAGGGGGTCACTCATCTTATGTAACCCTATCACATGAGTTCAACAGAAGGATATTTTTAATTTCTAAAATTTACAGAATTTAACTTACATATGGGAATTTTTTAAAATGAATTTAGAAAAAAATATAGATTTGAATAGAAAAAGGGTACATTTTATTAATGAAAAATCTACAGATAAGGGATTTTACAAATAAGCCTTGAACGCATGTGATATAGAGAGTTTATACACAGTGACCCCCCCAAGGGTGTATTGTTTGTTTCTTAAAAAGAATTCTTTCACAACAAAAGCAATCATATGATGGTGTGTCTTTGATGTTTTTGATATATTTATGTACTTGATGTAAGCAACGCGCAAACATTTGCAAGAACTTGTCGATGGAAATTCCTTCCTTTTGTTTCATTTGAACAATTGCCATCGAAGAAGAAGCTTTTGGCTTAGAAGCTTGTAACTCCTCATTTCTTTCAGCAATCATGCCGTCCCTAGCTCATTTCAGTTTTGGAACCTTGCGTCTGATAGTCAAAATTGATATTTCGTAAGAAGGAAAAGCTTCTTGCATATACTCTCTAATACTAGTTAGTACATTTTGTTTGACCTTCTTTGAGCACAAACTTCTTTAAGCATTCATCCATGTTTAGAGCCCATCATCTTCTTTTGGGTACATGGTCGACAAACTTACATGGAGAAATGGTCATAGGTGAATTTTGGATTAACATTTGCATGCATGGTTGAGCTCCCACTATTACAATTGCAATACTCGCAAATTTTATCAATCTTGTTATTGCTCTCAAGAAATAGCTCAATTTTAAATGCATATGTTGCCACTAATGCGGACAATGCAAATGAATCAAAAGGTTTAAGCATGAAACCTTCATCTTCCTATGCAATGAAGAAATCTTTCAAGATCTTGAACTCTTGGATAGATGCTCTCAAATAATGGATTGTGAAAACGGCTCTTCCATTCAACGAAGCTTAATGTTTTTTATGCTATCAAATCCTTCACTTTTGGACATATGGAAGCTTTTAAAGAACGAGGTGATATGTGAAAGTAAAGGAGATAAGATATCCACAATAAAACACACCTACTGTTTGGGTAGTTTTCTATAAAGTCCACATCAATGAAGCTATTTTTTTCTATTCCCATATTGTCCATTCTATTCTTGGAGCGAGAAGCAAGCTGTGCTATAGAAATTTTGCAATGCAAGGGACTTGGCTACACACTTCAAATTGAAAAAGCATACACTCCACATAACTCTTTACTAGAAAGCATGCATTATGTAGAAAGTGCATCTTTGCAAGCACATGTCTCATTGAACTCTACTAACTAGACTTCTGATTACAATAGTTGCATCCCCTAAGTAGCTTCTTCGGTAGCAAGAGCAATAAAACCGGTCACACAACTGAAGTTGTTTGTTAAGAAACGCCCTTCCACCTTTTTACTGAACAAGTATGACTTCAATAAAGATGTATTTCCATGAATCAAATCCAAAAATGGTCGAGGAAGCCTTAAAACTTTGTCGACAATCACAGCCTTCAAAGTGACATCACTCATCGCCCCATCAACTGTTGTTATGAGGGGTTGAGGATATTTATGAGGGAAGATGTTTTGTCACAAGATAAGCAGAAGACATTATCCATCTCTCGATATCTTGGTTCCCTTGAAAATCCCGCATGTGTTCTCATATAAGGCTAAGTTAATGCCCGTCACTGTTAAAGTCCCAATAACTTGGACAACATGACAAAATACATATAAACACTAGTGGTAAAACTTAAGGAAACTTGCAAGCCCATATAGAAAACGTTGGTAATGATTCCTGGTTGTCATAACTGATGTGTTGGATATGAGCACTAAAGACATGGGAAAGGTAGGCTCCAAGCTATGATAAGTCTTCAATGGGCACGATTATTTTGATGTCAAGCATATTGAGCACTTGTAATAGGTTGGGTGTTCTTCTTGCAAGTAACATTGTGCAATATAAACTTTGCTTTTCCAAAAATCTTAAATTTCTCTGCAATCTTGACATAATCGGACCGCCGATTGCTCCAAAAGGTGAGCTACTCTCATATATTCAAAATTGCCAACAAATGTTTTAGATTTTACCATTGTAGTAGACATAGTGAAACCAATGAAAAAAGAAAGAGTGAGCAATGAATATATATGAAACACACAGATCTTACTATTATCAGATCCTTAGGAAGGTCCCCATCTCCTACGATCAACTCGTCACGTTGCTTATATGAAATGCCTAGCTTTATAACAGTTGTGGCCAAAGTTGCTAAAGGAAGCTGATTTCCCTCACCCTTGTTTAAGAGATTTCTACACCTCTCTTTGAAGTGGTAGATAGTTTGTTGGGGGTAGATTTATGGCACTATACCAAATGGTTCTATCCTCTCAATCCTAGTCGAAGGATCAAAGGCAATGCTATAGTCAGTTGTTCCTCCATCGTTCCTCGGTTTCCTGGAGCAAACAGAGAAATTGCTTACTCTGATGTAGTCACCTATGTTTAAAAACTTAAGAAACTCTCCATAAAAGAGCTCGTCAATGTGTAAGGTTATAAAGCCTAGGCCAACTCTATGAAACGAGATGCACTTTCAAGCATCTATGATAATTTTCATTGGAGAGCATGTGTGTTGCGTATTTGTTTAAGACCATTCCATCGAAGAAAAAATTTTTGATTGTCAAATCAATCTCTGAAACCTGTAGGACTTTCACCACTGGATCGATTTCTGGGCCGCACCAGTTGTGTGCTTCATGGAGAGTGGGCACATTAACATTCTCTACACATGGTGGGTACTCTTCCTTTACCTCAACTACTTTGGCTTTCTTATCATCCAAAAAATCAATTTCACCCAGCTTTTTTTTGGGACATGACTTGGTGATTATAGGTGCTTTCACAACAGGGGGTGGCGAAGAACTTTACAAGCAAAGAACTGACAACATGCACACTCAAAGGGGATATGTCAGCTTTGCAAGGATATTGTCTCTCTTGGGTTGAGGATGAATCACATCTATTTCAAGAAAATTCACTCTATCAGAGCTCAATGCCACTATCAAGAGACCATTAAGAATGGTATATGCTAATCTACTATCACCATAAGATTCCTTCTTGATATTCTTACTTAATTGTTGTCATCCTATTGTATGGGATTTATGGCAACTCTTTAAAAAAAGAACAACAACACCATATATCTCCATGTGCATTTTAGTGTTAAATTTTTACAAACTATTGTTTTGAACCTCCATTTAGTTGAAGAAAAAAGGAGAAAGTAAATATTTGATATGGTCATCTAGCTCAAAAATGTGTCGATAAAATGTATGTGGGAAAACATAAGATCTCAAAGCACTATCTTCTTTGACTCGAATGATAACTGGAAATGCAATTATTTTCACTCATCAAATTATTATTTCCTCTCTTTTTTTAAACGGTTGCATTAATTTATGGCATTAAAGGATTACATCTTTCTTTTATCTTTACGTTTGTTTACGGGAATCAAAATGTGGGGGATGATTACCTATATGAGACCCAAGCCATTACAAACTCAACAACACGTTCATGCACAATGCAATCAAGCAAACCACATCCAGCGCTAAGGACCCTAAACCAACACACAACACGCTAAAGCATGCAACGCACCCCCGAAACTTTGAGCTCAACCAAATACATGCAACTCCCAATCCCCATCGCAGCTATCACGACCCTGAAATGCAGCATCCAATCCCACCTCCGAAACCCATAGATGAGGAAAACATACGCGATCCCCAAACCCCCATCACGGCTATTGTCGCGACCTTCATGCACAGCCTCCAATCCCCCATCACAGCTATCACGACCCTGAAATGCAGCATCCAACCCCACCCCCGAAACCCAGACATTAACAAAATATACGCGATCCCCAAACCCCCATCACGGCTATCACGACCTTCAGACACAATGTCTAACCCCAGAAAGCAGAGCCGCTATCACCACCACATTTCCACCCGATCGCTCACAGAACCAGGCAGCATACCCTCGAACCCCAGAGACGAGCCAAGCCTATGCACAGCCACCCTCAAACATAGAGCCCTCCAACAGTCGAACTGAAAAAGCAGACACGATCCAACTATCGGTAATCATCGACTGCATGCATTTGAATGAAAGAAAACCACAGAACGCTCCCTTGACTAAAACCTTCAGAATCTCCATCTCTGTATCGAAATCGTCATAGCAGGAAGCACACATAGCATACACGACCATCTTGCAGCTAAACAATCGACAAAAATGATTTATAATCATGCAAATGCTAACCTACATCGTGTCAGAGCATATAGGAATCAGCGTGACACGATCATCCCCATACCTCCTTATTCGATTCTTGAAGAGATGCAAGCCAAGAATGGCTGACCTTTTCAACAATAGATACAACCCTCCATCCGTAATCTGCAGAGAGTGCTCCTCCTGCATCGCCACGGACACAGCAACGACTCGTCCTCTCGCATCGCCACGCCCTCCCTGTTCGATGATTGATATAGCCCTCCATCCCATTGCAGAAAACCCACAGTCGCGAACCGTCCTCTGACATCGCCACGTCCGCACACTGTAGGAATTAAGCCGTAAAGTCTTAATTTACACACACTTACAGTGTGATGCCAATCGGCACAACCGTTGTCTGTAATCGAGCTATCATCAATGAATATACAACAGTTTCTACTCGTATGCGCACAACTCTGTGTATTCCCACATGGTATCAGAGGCCAGCTAGGGCCCAAACCAGCCACGCTTTTGCCACAGGCATGGCGTGTTGATTCTCCTCAATGAAGGAGCAAATGCAGATAACGCAGTCCTGCACAGAGGCAACCTCCCGCCCATAGAAAGAGGAGAAGAACAAGGCGAGATCCCGGCCAGAGGAGCATTAATAGGTGCAGGACACCAGCCCTCAAATAGTGAAGGAAATGGGCGAGAAGACCCAAAAATAGGCTCACTCCAGCCTCAAATACGAGAAAAGCAGGGCGTGCAATCCCTGATCGTCCACAAGGATGGAGAAGAAGGCACTCTCCGGCCAAAAGTAGGAGAAGAACCCCTGCCCAAAAATGGCAAAGACGGGCTTCGAGACCCCTACAAACCCACAAAAGGAGATACGTGCAGATGAGACTTGCAAAAACTCATAGAAGGGAAACTACGCAAAGAATCCAAGCCACAACATGGCAATCCTGGTAAACAATTTCAATTTTCATCCATGCATTTTGAATATACTAATGATGTCGAAGGAGTGCACGCCTTCCCCCTCATAATCCTGTTGCAGAAGATGAAAAGGCCCTATTGGAGGGTGAAAAGAAAGACTTCCCTACATTTGTGTCTTACCATTGGCACTCAGTTTCATCCTGGGGAAAAATTTGACAAAAGCCTTGATTTGGAGCAATTCCAACAAGCAAAAGAGCCAATGAACATCGCATGCAGCAAAGGACACTAAGCCCAAGGACATGATTCACATGAAGAACATCTTGGCAGAGAACGAGAGGGAGATTCTAAGGAGGGCTCCAAGGCTGATCATGGAGATGAATATGAAGTTCATGAATACGATCTTTTAGCTGAACCATATAAAGATGTTGCTGGATGTACTGAAATCGGAGAAGCCCATAGCCAGATTGTTGATCTAGATGATCTTGTGCCTGTGCAATCACGCAAACACAATTATCTAGTATCTGCAGACAAAGATCCTAAATTCCACGACGCAATCAGAAATGGTCTAGCCTGTAATTTTGCTGAAGTGGGAGGAGATCATGTACTAGTCACTGAAGTTGCTGCGGATGCTTTCTCTATTAGAGCCCAAGATGGCCAATTTCTTAGTTTTGCAATGACGAATCAAGAAATGCATGCAATGTTTGTGAAGAAAGCAATAATGATCAATCAGAACCACCAGGAAAAGCTGAAAAAGAAGAATATATGAAACTGGTTATTATGCTCATAAGCAACTATACAACTAGAATCCAAAAATTCAGCAATGATATTGACACAGTGAAGAGCAGTATGTTATTCATTCTACAATTATTCATTTGCTCTCACTTGAAGGGGAGTATTTGCAGTCAAGATCGAGAAATGAAGACCAAAAGACCAGCTCGAGAAATGCAGACCAAAATGAAAGATAAAGTTCCATATGTTATCGGATCAAAGATGCCGACAAAATTGATTATGCTGCTAATAATCCATGCTGAACTGGATCTTGGATAGATTTGCATTGCATACTTGTAATTATTATAGCATATAGAATAAACCATGTGAAGCACCACACCAAACTGGGGGTGCATCTCTTTCTGCACAATAATCCTAGCTCTATTACTCATGAGACTTTTTGTCTTAAGGGGGAGTGTAGGAATTAAGCCGTAAAGTCTTACATTTACACACACTTACGGTGTGATGCCAATCGGCACAACCGTTGTCAACCGTCATGGGCACATCTATGTAATCGAGCTATCATCAATGAATATACAACAGTTTCTACTCGTATGCGCACAACTCTGTGTATTCTCACACACAACCGTGAGCTCTCCTCCCTCGTCGCCACGCCCAAGCACCAGCCACCATGCATTCACAGAGAAGAGAGAGAGGGCCACCATATGCATTCAAAACGCAGGGAAGAAGACAAACACTATGCCCTAATCCCACGGGATAGAGATGAAATAACCCCTAACCACGCTTCTAATACAAGTGAAATTGATGGAACCTAGCGTTTAATAGGGAAGGCCATTGCCAACAACAGCCATGATCCCAATAGACCTTTGCAAGGCCAACAATTGCTAAGGCTACCTAGTAAGGGCATGCCAAAAATGTTTTCTTGAACCCATACAAAATAATTACAAGTTTTAAGTACACCGACCACCGTCTTTGGTTTTAGGAGAGCTCTCCGCTCGTCCGCAGCACCTTCACGTTAAAGCGGTGTAAACCCCGAGAACCATAAACTTTTCTTCACATGATACACCTTTCCTGACCTTTAACATTTCGTTACGCCTACATCCACCCAATTGGCTCTCATGGATAAGGACCGTTGACGACGCGTCGCAATCTTCATTACAACAGTCCATATGCAACGACTTCTTTCAATGCGTTACCGACATGTATCAACTACTCACGATTCCAATTTGCTGCTCTCCCAGGAAGGTGCCTTCTTCCAGCCTTCAAATTTCCGACGCTTCATGGTCTATATATACCGAGCTGCAGCTACAAGTTATTATTACGACTGCTCTCTCCTCTTGCATAAAAGCCACAGATATGGGCCTTCCACCCATTCCATCGCTTCTCCTAGCACTACTACTAGCCGTGCTTGTCTTCGGTGGTTCTTTCTCCCATGGCGAGTCCCATGTATCTGCTAGTAAAGGGTCAGCGTCCATGCAGAAGTTTGAGACCTACGAATTGTACCAGGTGCACGCGGCCGAAGCCTCGACTGTAGCGAGCGAGTATGCGGTGTGCAAAGCAGCGGGCACTTGTGCAAATAAGCGCTTGTCATGTGCATCGGCGTGCGTAGAAGGGTTCTATGGAGGAGGGGACTATGGTGGGGGAGGTTACGGTGGGAGAGGGGACTACGGGGGAAGATACGGGTATGGAAGTCGACGTGGATATGGAGGTGGGTATGGTTATGGGAATGGGGGGGGGTATCGGAGGGGGGGAAATTATGGAGGAGGTGGTGGTGGTGGTGGTGGAGGAGGGGGAGGTGACTATGGAGGAGGAGGTGGTGGAGGAGGAGGTGGAGCAGCCATGATCAGCGCTTGCAAATACGACTGCAGCTCGAAGTGTGTGGCATCTTGCCAAAGTGAGTACTTCTTCTTTCTCTTCTCGCTACTGGATCATCTTCACAGCTCCAATCTCATGGTGCTCTCCTCTCTTTTGCAGATTGATCGACCGCAAGCTATTGAGCGTCTCTTTGATCTTGGTTTCCTATACTACAGTTCTATGTCGAGCGAACGAATATGTAATAATGATAAATGATAAGGCAATGCTGGAAGGTTTGTCGTTCCGTGCGTATAAGCCTGGTACTTATATCCAATGGATATGTCGTTGTCTCTTTGACAATATTATAATCTGTGGCATTTCTGTATATATATAATGGAAATGTCGTTGTCTATTTGACAGTACTATAACCTGTGGCGTTTCTGTATGTTTGATGTTCAATGTCCACTACAGCTTGTTGTGCTTTACTACATTACCTCAACAGAACAGCTGGCTTTGAAATCTGTAACTAGTGTTGCTGGAAGTAGCTTTGATTAGTAGGTAACGATTGATTGTTTCGACTTGTATTTTGTACGGTTACTATCATCCCTTGATACTTTGTGGCACAGATTATTCATTTGGATAAACAATTACCACACGTGGAGAGAATCTTGAGTGCATATCATCAGTAAAATGGAGCTAAAGAATCTTGTCACGTGATAGCTCTTGGTGTGCAAAGTGTCTTTATTCCCTCTAAGTGGCACCTACAAGTCAGAGTAATACAGTAATACTATTCCGTGACTCGTAAATAGAATATGACTAGCTTGCTACATTGTAAATGTTACGGGAAAGTGGGAAGAAAGCTAGAAGTTTTCAGCCTGATGGAGTGTTGTTCTATCTAGCTATTGGCCTTGTAAGTTTGGAGCAAATCTGATCGAACGTTCTCTCCAGCTATTACACATGTAAAATTTGACCAACCGGACATGTTCGATGTTCTGCAACTCGGCATGTGGCTACTATCACATTGTTTATTTGCTGTATAGACTGTTGTATTGTTGAACGTGATACATGTGGGACATTCACAAAGGCAGAGAACATATCGGAAATCGATAGAGATGGTTGGCTGTTAGCGATTTTGTAAGTTCTGCATCTGTAATCGCACTTTTACAATGTTTACCAAGAACCGTAGCCTAGCCAAATTGACGTCATTCTGTTCACCTTCCATTTGTGGTCATAGTTTTACAATCTTCACCAAGAACCCTAGTCTGAACGTTGACGTCCTTCTGTTCACCTCATCAGACGTCCATTATCGTTAGCTCTTTCTTACCTCTCAATGTTGTATATTTCTGCACCATAATTGAAATTGACACACCGTTCGCGTGGTGCTTTGTGACGACACTTTCAGTCTTCACCAAGAACCTAGTCTGAACATTGACGTCCTTCTGTTGACCCATCAAATAGCCATGATTCCCGCCGTATATTTCTGCACCGTAAGTGAATTGATACACGGTTCGCATGGTAGGGTTTACTCATGGTACAGACTAGAATACTCAGCTGACGAACAGACGTTGCGTCCGCATATTGTAATTCCAAATGAATGAGTGTCTCGCATCTCAAAAAGTGCCTCTATCGTTTCGAGGTATCTATTGCTACTTACGACCTTAGTATGTCATCGAGGGGAAAGGGAAGGGAAATAGGTTTTCCGCCGTCATGCACGAAATCAAAATTGTCCAAAATATGGTCTTCCGAAAAAAATATCCAAAAAATTCAAGGAGAAAAAGAGAGTAAGAGGAAGTAAGGTGTCGAACTTAGTCAATATTAGCATTAATATATCGCCATGAAAATATTGATGCTTATATTAACTAAAAGAAAACATCCAGATGGAGTGAAACCTTTAACATATACCAACATGCTATTTAGCCTGCGTCACACAACAAGACAAAGCAATTATAGACATGCTTGATAGACACGCACAACAGCAGGTGCATCTATAGGCGCAAATAGAATTAGTGACAATGCGGACGTGTCTAATAGCACGGTTAACGCATCTTATAATGTATCTACACTGTCTTTTAGACGCGTTTATAAATGCGCAGCAGAGATAACATAGAGATAACATAGAGTAAAATTTTACTGCAAGCTGATAAATGTGTATCACTGCTTTCTAAACATTGCGCATGATTACCAAAACACATAATTTTAATAAAAATATCAATGCTTTTTGGCAAATTCCTATATACAAAAATTGAGGTAAGGAGAGTGAGACAATATATAAAATAGTTTTGCAGATATCAATAATAGGCTACGGTTCGATCTCATCCTCAATGAGATCAACCCTTGCCAAACTATCTACCTCAAAATCCAAACCAATGTTAAGATCTACAAGTACATTCAGCCCACTACTACTTCTGCTACTGTGCTCATCAAATCAGCATCACCAATGGAAGGCTCGTCCTCATGGGTAATGGCCTGAATATATGTATCTCCTATGTCACGATCATCCTCGTCTCTCGTATCATGACCATCATCACCTCCATGGCCATGATCATCCTCCATACACTCCATATTAGAAAATATACTATACATCACTTTGGAACGTGGTGTAATAGATATGACATGCCACCATCTATTATTATCCACCATTGGTTAATAGATAACCTAATTCAAACACAAATACAATCATGTTATTTTCCTTGCATCAAAGGTATCACATATTAAAAAGTGAGATTTTTTATAAATGTGTACAATACATGTTCACATTGTTGCAGTAGTACTAGTGTGTCCTTCTTGCTTTGCCAAAACTTTTTGGAGTCAATAGTTACAAAGCCACTTGCATGGTGTTTGATTGTTGCATTAAGGCCTCTTTCCACCATGTCCTTAAACCACATGATATCCAAAACATACACAAAGAAGTGGCGAAAGTCAATCTTAATAATATCTTGGATTATGCCACAACAACACAAAGCAACTATAGACGCACTAGATAGATGCGCAAAATAGGGGCATGTTTAATAGTGCGTCTAATAGCTCGTCTATTTGTGTGTGTATTAACATATCTATATGCATGTCTACACTGAGAAAATACGGGCCTGTCTAACATTGTGTTTATCAGTGCGTCGATTTGTGTGTGTATTAGCATGTCTATTAGCGCATTTACACTGAGAATTAGACGCATATTTAGATGCAAAACAAAGAATACAAAAAGTGAGATTTTGGTATACATCATTGCTAACACCTATTTCATTAATTTTAGACTCGTGCACTATCCAAATTCATTTTGTGAGATAATTTTGGATATAACATTTAAAAAAAAGAGGCTCTTATAAAACAAAACATTGAGTCAAAAAGGAAGATTTTTAAAAATCAAATTAGAAAAAATGATGTGAGATGTTATTAAAACTAGAGTATATTAAAAATAGAGGACATCACATTGTTAAAAGAGACAAAACGTAAGATTTTAAAAAATCAAATTAAAAAAATAGCGTGACATGTTATTAAAACTAGAGTACATTTAAAAAAGAGCACATCACATTTGTACAAGTAGTAGATCATATAACTCAAAGCCATATGGTGTCAAAAAACACTTTACATTAGCTCACAACCCTAGAAGATCTCATCTTGGTCTCTCTTATCTTCTCAATAACCCAAAGTCTAGAAGATCTCATCATTGATCCCTCAAAACTAGAGTACATTTAAAAGAGAGCACATCACATTTGTACAAGAAGTAGATCATATAACTCAAAGCCATATGGTGTCAAAAAACACCTTACATTAGCTCCTAGAAGATCTCATCTTGGTCTCTCTTATCTTCTTAATCACCCAAAGTCTATAAGATCTCATCATTGGTCTCTCTTATCTTCTCACACAACAACACAAAGCAACTATAGACGTGCTTGGTAGACATGCAAAATAGCGGTCGCGTCTATAGGCGTTGCTTTAGTAGAGAAATTACGGGCGCGTCTAAATGCACGTCTAAAAGCTCGTCTATTTACGCGTGAATCATCGCATCTATTTGCGCGTTTGACCTGAGAAAATACGGGCCCGTCTAACATCCCGTTTATTAGCGTGTCTATTTGCATGTGTATTTGCGTGTTTATACTGAGACTCAGACGCGCATTTAGATGCGTAAATAGATGCGCTCCAGAGAATACAGAAAGTGAGATTTTGGTGTACATCATTGCTTTCCAAACATTGCCCATGATTACCAAAGCACATAATTTTTTGCAAGCCCACATATACAAGAATTAAGTGAGATGAGGAGAATGAGACAATATGTAAAATAGTTTTGCCAATATCAATTGTGGGGCTACGGTTCAATCTCATCCTCAATGAGATCAACCCTTGCCAAACTATCTGCTTCAAAATCCAAACAAGTGTTTAGATCTACAAATACATTCAACCCACTACTACTTGTGCTACTCATGTGCTCATCGAAATCAGCATCTCCGATGGTAGGCTCATCCTCACGGGTAATGGCCTCAATATCTATATCTCCTATCTCATGATCATCCTCCTCTCTTGTATCACGGTCATCATCACATCCATGGCCATGATCATCCTCCATACGCTCCATATTAGTAAATGTACTATACATCACTTTGGAACGTGGCATAATAGGTATGACATGCCACCATCTATTATTATCCACCATTGGTTGATAGACAACCTAATTCAAACACAAATACAATCATGTTACTTTTCTTGCATCAAATATTTAAAAGCGAGTATTTTTATATGTGTGCACAGTACCTGTTCACATTGTTGCGGTAGTACTAGTGTGTCCTTCCTACTTTGCGAAAACTTTGTGGAGTCAATAGTTACAAAGCCACTTGCATGGCATTTGATTGTTGCATTAGGGCCTCTTTCCACCATGTCCTTAAACCACTTTACATCCAAAACATACACAAAGAAGCGTCGAAAGTCAAGCATAATTATATCTTGGATTATGCCACAATAATCATCCATGGCTCCATTGGCTCCCTCAAAGCTAGCAATGACGCCACAATCTTGTGTGTTTCTCTTATCATCAATCTGTTGTGTTCGAAAATGTTTGCCCTCACACCATATAGCATTGAACATAGTGCACTACACCAAGAAAAAACCAATTAAATAAGCAATCTAAATTATAAAAAGCTCCTAACTTATGCATAACATTCTATATACCGACCTTGCTCATGCATCCCCTAGCATACTCCCATTCTTCCATTGTGATATGCATCCCCTCGTCTTTCTCTGCTTTCTCCATTTCATCAAGTAGCCAATCCACATGAATATCCTTTGGAAGTGCTCTTAGATGCTGAGGGTATGGCACACGAGATCCGTGGTATGTACGAAAGAGGGCCCTTTCTTCTTGTCTTCTTGCCTTTGCATCCTCGTATCTTGTCACCCATGTTTTCATCACATCACTAATAAGCACGCAAAAGAGGTTGATACTATTATGCAACTCCGTGTCTATTACTTTGTTGTGTCCTTTTCCTTGAGGCTAGGTCTTCATCATCTCTCCATAGTCGTGGGAGAGAGCTATCCACATCAACAAGAAACTCAGAAATATATACAAGTGACTCTTGTACCAACCAACCCTTGGCCATGCTACCTTCGGGTCATGCATTTTGTCTCACGAAGCCCTTCAACGTCTTCATGAAGCGCTCAAGGAAAAACAACCATCGTGCATGTATAGTACCGCATATAGCAATCTCATCCACCAAATGTACTATGAGATGTAGTTGGCTTGTGAGAATAAAACGTGGAAATGTCTCCTCCACTAAACAAACCGCCTCCACTGACATAACTCGAGCATTCTCAAGAGTGGTGGGATCTATTTCCTTTGAGCTCACATACCTCACAAGCTTGCCCATCTTGTAAATACAATCTTTCACGTCCTTTGATGCACTACGTGAAATGCTAGTAGGTAGTATGAACTGAACCCGTGAGGAGGTGGTTGATTAGTTGCTTATAGCTATTCACTCACAAATTTAAAAGGAAAAAGATATTATGCATATAAAATACTTACTTGGAGCATCTTGTGCCAATCATGAGATTTCAAGCCATATAATTGCTCTACACCTCTTCTCTTGCTCTTTGTAAAGGCTCCCTTCAAACACCTCATGCATCCAGTGGGAGTACGAATTGTAGTAATAGCGCGCTTCACCGTCGCCATCTCTAGCTTTGATAACATCCACGGTGCACGAGGTAAAAAAACACGCCCATTTGGTCTCTCTTGAGGCCAAGCTTCACGCATCCTCCCTGTGGTACGTAGATCCTCCCTTATGCCTACCGAATCTCGTGTCCCATTCAAATGCTCCCAAATGGTAGATGCCACATTCTTGAAGATATGCATGGGATCAAGCAGGTGATTGATCTTGAGGTGGGACTAATATGGTAAACGATAAAAGATGGAGTATCTAAACAAAATAAAGTGTTAGCATATAATCTTTACTTTCAACCAATATAGCCAATCTTTACTTCCAGCCAATAGTTACAAACCCTTACCGGCTCATGCCAAGTGGTGGAGGAGTCGTGGAACCGTCCCAAATTCTCATCCAATCTCCCGCGGTGAGTGATTGTGGGAGGACTTCATTCCAAGGGGCAACATATCTAGGATGATCAGGTGGGAGAAATCGATGGTGATTCTCATAGATGACCTTATTCAATGCGTCTGCCCATGAGGCAACTAGCGAAGGACCACAAACAGGACATGCATGGTAACCCGATGTAGTGAGACCTGAACAATAGATGCAATTAAGAGTGGAAGGTGGGTTTAGGGTGCCACGTCCTTTGCCTATTCATAATTAAAAAATGCAATGCTTACCTAAACACTCGCCATAGCCTGGGAAGTCATGCATCGTCCACATCAAGACTGCTTTGCAGTTGAAGTCTCGTGACGAGGGAGGCCTGCTCACATCATGCACCTCGATACCTCTCCAAAGTATCTCTAGCTCATCAATCAAAGTCTCCAAATAAACATCAGGGTTTTTGACTTTATGTTTCCATGGAATTAGAAGGGACAGCATGACATGTCCTTTCTTAATAGCCATAGAGGGTGGAAGATTGTAATTCACCAATACCACTAGCCATACACTGTAAGACGTGCTTTTGAGACCAAATGGGTTCACACCATCCATACCCAATCCAAGTCTCAAGCTCCTAGGTTCTTCCTTGAAGCTTGGCCATGTGTCTTCAATATGCTTGCTCGCAGGAGAGTCCGCGGGAGTTCTCCACTTGCCATCGGTTGATCGATGGGAGGAATGCCATGACATGAGCTCTGCAATAGATTTGCACTTGAACATATGTTGGATGCGAGGGATTATGGGAAAATGTCGCAATACCTTACGAGGCACGTCCAAGGTTTTGAGATCTGCTCTATATCTTGCCTCTCCACAAGTAGGACACTCTCTTGCATCCTTATGTAGTCCACGAAACAAAACGCAATCGTTGACACATGCATGGATGCGCTTGTAATCTAATCCTCCAAGAGAGGTCACATGTTGCCTTGCCATATCTCTTGAGGTCGGTAATTTATTCTCCCTTGGAAGCATTTTACACAATAGCCTACACGTGAAGACCATAAATGAGGAAAAGCATTCGAGTAATTGACCCACTAGCATAATTCACCATGTTTGCAAAATCGACTTTAAAGCTTACTTGAGTAATGCATTTAAACTTGCATTGCTCCATCCATAGATGGTTTGCAAGTTTAGTAACTCAAGGGAGGCACGTAGAACAGAGAATGTGCACCCCTCAAACAGTGGAGTCGATGCTGTGGTAAAAAGATCATCCTGCTCCATGCTATTATCCCTCCCTTGATGGACATATAAATCCCGCACCATATCATCAAACACCTCCTCCTCCACAGCTTCATGAGGTAATGGCGGAGGGCTACTATCACCATCACTCCATGCATCCATAACGGTCCCTCCTGAAGGTCCCACCTCATATCGCCGATGCTTTGCCTCCTCACGACAGGCATAGGGTAACATGTGTGGGTGTGGCACTGCATCCTGTATCAAATTAAAACGGGATCATAACTCAAACATATGAACACCCATAGGTATCTCAATCAACCTTAACTTACAAACCCTTACCCTGTTTATGGTCACATCCCATTCTCCATACTTTGAGATATGATTGAGTATAATCCTGCGTGCACGATACATGTTTCCTCGACATCGACCACATAGACATTTGATTTTGTGCTCCAACCACATTTCGCGATGGTGGATACGGAGGGATTCATCCTCACTGGAGCTACTTGTTGAAGATGGAGACATCCTACAAACAAACAACCCACCAAATTTGCTCTTCTTCAAATGCTTAATTTAAACTCTATGTTGTGTCTATCGCCGTGTCTATAGTCGCGTCTAACATCGTGTCTAACGACGCATCTAAACGCGCATCTACTCTATGTATTTAGACACGCCTATAGACGCGCTAATAGACGCGACTATAGATGCGGCTTTTAAACCTGCTTTTCGGCACGCCGCTCGCTTTACTTTTCTTTACATTACTTAAACTTCGCGCGCGGCTTCCTTCCTTCTTTATTAGCAGTTCCATAGATTTGAAGCTTAAGAGAGAGCCTCCCATACACACTTCCAAGCTTTCACTCAAGAGAAAGGGACCGTACCTACACTTACTTCCAAGCTTAAAGGAGAGGAGGACGAACAAGGAGAAGAAGCAAGTTTGGAAAAGAAAGAAGAACCTTCCATACCTTTATCCAAGTAAGTCTTTTTGAAGTTGTTCTTGTTTGGAAGTTTGCTCTCTCCAGTTTTGTACTTTCTCGTATCCAGGAAACGCAGGATCTAGGTATGAGCGTCACGTTTTTGTGTCGGGCGCAACATCCTTTTCAACTTTTTAGAAATCTCGCCTGTCGGAGCGCGTCTATAGGCGCATCTCAGGGCGCATCTAAAAGGGCGTCTATAGGCGCATATAATCACGCATCTGGCTTATTGGAGAGACACACAGACGCGTATATAGACGCTCACACAGACGCCATGTTAGACGTACTTTTAAACGCACTGTTAGACGCACTGTTAAACGCACTGTTAGACACACTGTTAAATGCACTGTTAGACACATTGTTAAACGCACTATTAAATGCTCTGTTAGACGCGTCTATAGACGCGCAAATCAGACGGGTCTATAGACACGCTCTTACAGTAAGCCTCTTTTTTCTTCCCCTTTCTTCTCAGCTCATCAGTAATAGATTTTTTTCCTTTTTTCCAATTCAACATGTGGCCAGGAAGCACTTCTAGCTCACCTGATCCCTGGGAATCTATTTGGAAGGACTTATATAATCTTTTAGGGCACCCTCCTAGTCCTGCGGAGTTATATGGGTATATGACAGGTACTCTTAACACTCCCCAGGAGTCGGCACTACAGACTCCGAGCCACCCCACACCGCCTGAGATCACCCCAACGGAGTCAGCACAGTCGTCTTATGCCCCTTCCCCTGTACCGTCTTATGCCCGTTCCCCCATGCCGTCTTATGTTCCTTCTGCCATCCCGTCTTATGTCCCTTCCCCCATGCCATCAGGAGGTCCTTCTGTCTCGGCGAGCCGTCGACGTACTCCCCAGCCGTCGAGACTCGGTTCTCCAGCTATGAGTGGTCAACGTAGTCCCGTGCAGTCCCTAGCTACGAGTGGCCAGCGTACGAGCTCAACACGATAGGGTAGCAGGCGTAGTAGCAGGGAGAGCGGTGGCGGATGCATGGCACAGTGCTTTGGGCCATGTGGCAGTGAGGAGGAGGATGATTCAGATGATTTAGACGTGCCTCTGGGTGATGGTACGATTTATTATGACATCACTCAGACAGGAGGCATCTTGATGGATGCATGGGGGAAGGACATCATGGCCTTCATGCGCTCTGTAATTGCTAACAATTACAGAGATTTCTTTATCCACAATAAAGACCACCCAAAGAGGTTGGCTGATGAGACCCTCGCTACTGTTCGCTCTAGGTATCCTAACCCCCCCAATCGCCAGTTCACAGATAAATGGGGGAAGTAAAAGATTGTTACGATACTTAGCAATAAAAGATCTTCGCTTAAGAGGCAGGCACTAGCGGAGCTTGCCAGGCTTGAGGCAGGTCAACCACCAAGGGGCCCGCCCCACACCGCTCACAAGTGTGAGTGGAACAAGGCAATGAAGTCAGCGAGGGAGGACCCCAGTCTGCAGCACGTGGAGGCACAGAGGATCTAGATGGAGGAATATGGAAGCGCGCATTTTGGAGCAGGGGGTGTTGAATCATGGGAGGCCCAATTTGTAAGTATCGATCTCAAATTATATTGCTTATGTAGTTTATTAGGAGGTTGGTTGTTTCTTTGTACTAATCCCTCCACAAAGTGTGTTGCGGTCATGCAACTCGAGATCGTGGGTAGATACCCTACTCCAGTGGAGACAGCCTACCACCACCACCATTGCAGAGGAGATATATGGAGGCACTTCTATGATGACGGGTTGATTACTGAGGAGCAGTATACCCGAGCTACTGGAGCGGCCCCCCAGGTATTTGAAAGTAATTAATAATGCCAAAATTATAAGTAAAGATTTGATTTTTCATACATTGATATATGTTGTCCCTTGTTTACAGGCCCATGCACAAGACGACGAGGAAGACGAGGAAGGAGGCGCAGAAGGGAGCGCAGAAGGGAGCGCAGAAGGGAGCGTGGAAGGCAGCGAGGATTAGTCATAGAAGTAGTGCTAGCTACTCTTTTTTGTACTTAAAGCCACTGGCTTGGCTTCGTGCCTCTTGTATATAGACTCCTCTTATTTTTTGTACTTGAAGCCACATGACATGACTTAGCTTCCTTATTTTTTGTACTTGAAGCCACATGACATGGCTTAGCTTCGTGCTATATGTATATACTATATGTATATACAAGCACTTTTTGAGTTGAGCTTTCAATTTTATTGCGTTTTGGAGTTGTAATATTTTATTTGGAATTGTAATTAAAATGCGGTTGGCTGTAAGAATTGAATTACAGAATGTGGTTATGGGATTCTTGTAACTATATAGCATACACAACATACACAGTATTCTGTAATTTTTTTTTTTTTTTAAAGCGCATCTATCAGTGCGTTTAAAAACGCATTTATATTCGCGTCTATCTGTTCGACTTGCGTCTATACGTGCGTCTATAAACGCGTTTATAAGCGCGTCTATTTATGCGTCTAATTGCGCATCTATACACGCTCGAGTCTGATATATAGATGCGCAATTAGATGCGGGTCTCTAGACGCGCGCAAATAGACGCGCCCGTAAGTTTTGTATTTAGTTCATGAAATGCGTCTGTGCGCGCGTCTATGGGTGCTTTGTCTTGTTGTGTCAATAACCCAATCTTTCACTGCCTCCACATCTATAACCTCAACATAATTACATGCAAAGAAGTAATTTAAGCAGTCACAAATTGTTTCTTTATAATTTCTCTGTGAGGCTCTTATTGTTCTCTCAACATCCACATCAAATCGCCCATGATGAGAGCTGTGATAACAAAGGTTACTTAAGAAGTCTAAGAGATCTTGTCGTGCTTTTATAATATGTCTTAAAAGTCTTTCACTCTCTGCTATCTTGAGAGTCTCCTCCCTCTCTACGTGCCTTTGTGCATCAAATTCCTCTCTCTCCATCTGTGTCAAAGGAGAACCTTGTCGAATTCTGGCCTCTCTGTGCTCCTTGGTCAGCAAACCATTCTTTGAGACTGTTAATTCCGAACTCCACATCTTCAACAATGCCAACGACATCCATGGGTGGGGAGATGATAAAGAAATGAAGATGGACTAGGATGGAAGAAAGAAGAGAGTGTTTGTGAAAGGACTAGGATGGAAGAATACAAGTTAATAAGAAGCACTAGGATGGATGAAAGAAGAGAGTGTTTGTGGAAGAACTAGGATAGAAGAATCCAAGTTACTAGGATGGATGAAAGAAGAGAGTGTTTGTGGAAGGACTAGGATAGAAGAATACAAGTTACTGAGAAGGACTAGGATGTAAGAAATAAGAGAGTGTTTGTGGAAGGACTAGGATGGAAGAATACAAGTGCACTAAGGCACGATGTGTTCGCTATGATAAGGATAAGGGTTGGAATAAAGTGAGAGAAGCATTGGGAATGCTCTACTTTAAGTGAGTTGAGACTGTCCAACTGAATAAAATTTTGCAGAGCATTGGGAATGCTATACTTTAAGTGAGTGGAGCATTGGGAATTGATACTTTGAAGTGAAATATATTACAAGTGAGAGAGAGAGAGAGAGAGAGAGCGATAGAAAGTGAGGAAAGATGTAAAGTGAAAGACGGATACAAGTTAATCAGAAGGACTAGGATGTAAGAAATAAGAGAGTGTCTTGAAGGGATAGAAAGCGAGGGAAGACTAAAGTGAAAGACAAATACAAGTTAATCAGAAGGACTAGGATGTAAGAAATAAGAGAGTGTCTGTGGAAGGACTAGGATGGAAGCATAAAAGTGCACTAAGGCACGATGTGTTTGCTATGATAAGGATAAGGGTTGGAATAAAGTGAGAGAAGCATTAGGAATGCTCTACTTTAAGTGAGTGGAGACTGTCCAACTAAATAAAATTTTGTAGAGCATTGAGAATGCTGTACTTTAAGTGAGTAGAGTATTGGGAATTGATACTTTGGAGTGAAATATATTACAAATATTACATCATCACATATTCATATCAAAATTCTCATCACACAAGGTTATATTTCCAAATAATCACATCCTCACACATTCATATCATAAAATTGTGTGCATGAAATAAATATATATATATCATGACTAAATGCCACTTAAGTAATAAGTCACAAATTGGTGTATAATCAACAAAAACTACATCATGATTCATACATTGCAACAAATAAATGTCAACCATAATATTCATGGAATAAACAACATCATGAGAATATGCTCCTCATGCATGTATACGAACACAACATCATACATGCATCACAACTCTTCTGATGCTTCTAGTGGAGACTGTGGCAACTCTTCTGATGCTTCCAATGGAGGCTGTGGTGCTCTAGATGTACACTCAGTCTCTACTTCTTCTATAGTATGTAGTGCTTTCGGAGTAGACTTAGTATCCTCTTCCTTAAATGCAAGCGCAAGCTGTGGCAACTCTTCTGATGCTTCTAGTGGAGGCTGTGGTGCTGTAGGTATACACTGAGTCTCTAATTCTTCTATAGTGTGCAGTGCTCTTCCTTAAATGCAAGCTCTGATATTGCTTTAGTTGCACGTTGTATTCTAATGGCAGTAATTAGGTCTCGAATGATTTCAGTCCTAAACAATTGTATATCCTCCTCTGAATATTTGAGCTCCAAAGAGTCTTCCGATGACACCTGTGGCTTAAGTGAGAAAATTTCTTTGAAAATCAACATGCAGTTATAGGCAAATCTCCACCCACAACTATGCCCATCTTCCTGCTCTGCTACTAAGTGCTTTTGGAAGTCTAGCGAGTCTTTGTACTGTCATGTTTCTCTGATAGCAGATACCAACTTCTCAATCGACCTGCTCATCATGACATATTTAAAAAATTTAATGTGTCTATTACATAAGGTACATAATATAGAAGTAACAATAGATTAATAGAATACTTACATTTGCATTGAGCCATGAAAGCTTGCAATCGAGTTGACAAACCAACAATAGTTGTCTTCAAGGTCCCAAACCACCAAACTCCAATGTTCCCTACACGAATAATTAAGAACCATTATTATTTAACACAATGTTGCCAGTATAAGATGAAAATAAAGGTTGCCATGATACTTACATCTCGTGATGTGCCATAAATAGGACTCGCACACCATGTAAATGTAAAGGCTATAACCATTTACAAACATCGGCTATCATCTTTCTGCTATCGCTAAGTATAGGAGAAAGGAGGGAATCCAACATATACACACAGTTTTGTACGGCTGTACAAAATCGTGAGATAACTATACTACACCAACAAATAAATGAATATTAGCTTATTAGATTTAATCAAAATATTGAATTATCAAGCAGAGAAAAAGTTTGTATCAAACTTGAGAATGGCCATCATAATGTTGTTATTGACCTCATTTGAAGCTCTAAAGAGGATTGAAATCTCCTCTCCCCCACATTCAAGATACTGAGGTCTATGAATCATAACCCTAACATTAAAAGAGCTTCCCAATTTTTCCAATGAAGCCATGTTTGTAGAGTTGAGGTCTTCTATCCCCTTTGACTCTTTGACGGCATTCATTTTGCACTTCTCTGAGAGATTATCTAATTGACTTGTGGGAGGGTCCATAATGTTGCCCTTAATGATTGCTCGAATGGTACGTGTTATAAATGCATAGAGATGCAAGTCTGTATATGTTGATAGTGTGGTGTCATTTTGTATCTCAAAAATTTGACCAAGTACCAAAAAGAAATTATAGCCCACCCTCCATCCACAATTATAGATGTGGCTATCCTCTTGATGTGATACCTAACATGGTATATACTCTATTTATTGTGCCAAGTCACATTGCCGCATTACTGTGTCGATAGCACCTACTAACTTTCGAGCCGATCTGCACATCAGAACATATAACAATAGTGAATATGTGCATTGCATATCAATCTATATGTCAAGAAGTAACAACAAGTGTAGTCTATACTTAGTCTAACACAGTGCCATGGATGGATGTCATTGAGTTGGCAAAGAAGCACTTCTTAGCAAAGATGTCCAACCACCAAACTCCAATGTGAGCTGCATTATCAATAAAGAATAATTACTATGTTTGGGACAATTCTAGCAATGCAATAGAAAAACCCAGTAGGGTTTGATGCTTACTTCTCATAATATGCTGTAAAGATAACTCATGCCTCATTCATAGGAACGTGCTTCAACCACTTACAAACATCCTCTATGGTTTCTTCTTTGTTGCTAAGCACTTCCGAAATAAGAGGATCGAGCATATATGAAACTCTTTGTATATTTTGAGGAAAATTTGCTATAACATTACTATATAAAAGAAAAAAGTATTAGCTTCTTGGGTTTAATCAAAATAAGCAAAGTATAAAGCCAAGGAAAAGGTTGCATCAAAAACCTAAGGATGGTTGTAATGACATTGACATTAACCTCTTTCTTAGGATTCAAGAGGATTAAAATCTCTTCTTCACCAAATTCAAAAAAATGAGGTTGTTGTCGAATTAACAACATAGCGGTGAATGAACTTCCAATCTGCTGCAATAGAGTCATATTTTCATGACTCATCTTATTGAGAGAGTAGTCTGCATCATATTCTTCTTCACTTGCTATGTCTTCTACATCCTCCTTCTGCTATAAAAATATAAAAAAGTTATGAGATGTACACATCCCAAATAAAGGCTTAAATAAGCATATAAATATAAAGATAAGATTTCATACATGCTGCAATGTAGTCATATTTTTAGGTTGTTCCCCAACATTAATAATGGTTTTTTCATTAGACTACAGATAAGGTTTCATACATGCTTTCATTAGAGTGAGTCTCTCCTCCTCTTGGAGCAAAAATTTAAAAAGTAAGGTTTCATACATGCTTTCATTAGAGTGTCTCTCCTCCTCTTGGAGGAAATTTTTAAAAAGTTATGAGATTTACACATCCCAAATAAAAATAAGGTTTAAGTAATCATAGAAGTATAAAGATAGCATGCTTTCATTAAACTCAGTCTCTTCTCCTCTTGGAGGAAAATATAAAAAAGTTATGAGATTTAGACATCCCAATTAAGGCTTGAACAAGCATACAAGTATAAAGATAAGGTTTTATACATGCTACAATGTAGTCATATTTTTAGGTTGTTTCCCAATGGTAGCAATTAGACGCTGAATACTCTCAGCCCGAAACACTAGTAGATCAGCTTCTGTATATGATTCCATTTTGACTGGTAACTCCAAATCAAAATTCTCTCTAAGAAACAACATGCAATTGTAGGCAACTCTCCACCCACAGTTGTGCCCATCTTTTTGCTCCACTGGTAGACGTCGTTTGAATTCTACTTGGTCTTGTTGCTCCGTGGTTGTTATGACAGCAGATACTAGCTGATATGTAGCACTGTCCATCATGACATATTAAATATATTAATATGTCATGATCATAAGATACAAAATAAGAAAGTAACAAAAATATAAAGAGAATAATTACCTTGGGGAGTTGGCATGATAGCCTTCCATTGAATTCATAGACCACAAATGGTTGACTTCAAGGTCCCAAGCGATTTGACTCCAATGTGAGCTACACGACCAGATTAAAAATGATTATTGTTTTACACAAACTTGCCAAAGAAATAGTTAAAATAAGGTTGGAGTTGATACTTACTCCTCATGATAAGGCATAAAGATGACTCGCACCCCATCTAAATTCAAAGGGCTTAACCAAGTACAAGCATCTTCTATAGTCTTTTGAGGAGAGCTAAGAATAGAAGAAAGGAGAGCATCGAGCATGTAGACATGATTCTGCACTGCACTAGGAAGCTGAGAAATAACTACACTGCATTAAGAAATAAACAAATGTTAGCTCATAGAATTGATTTACATTCTGCACTAGGAAATTGACTGTAAACAAATAAACAAATGTTAGCTCATTGAAGTAGCAACAATTAAACAAACGTTACCTGAGAATGGCCAGGATAACATTGTCATTAACCTCTTTTAAAGGATTGGAGAGGATTAAAAGCTCCTCTCTACCAAAGCTCAAATATTGAGTTTCTCATTTCAAAACAATCCTAATTTCAAATGAGCTTTCCATTTTATCAAATGCAGCTAAATTTCCAGAATGGGTGTCTATCATAGCTTGTATTCTATGTTTGTGGTCATTCTGCTTTTCCATGGTGTCTTTAAAGCTCTTGTGCTCATGGGATTCTTCGATCAAATTTAGAGGTGGTTGCATTGCTAAAGTAGAAGGAAGTGCCTCCATATTGACTTCATCTATTTCTTCTCCCTCTATTGCCTGTAAACAAATATGAGAGATTAGATTCATTATCTTTAAATTTAAATCTTATTTAAAAATTTGTATTTAGTTAAGAAATAGAGAGTTCATACCGCTAAGTATTGTCGTAGTGGTCTTTTTACATAACCCTGCGAGCCATAATTATCAAAGAAGGCATCATCATCTTTCTCTTCATCCACCAATCTCTCTCTGAACGGGTCATGTAAGTCCATCTTTTCATCATCATCAACTGGGACATTATGATCTTCAAGGTCATCATCCATGTCATCATTCTCCTTGTGCTCTACCTCTTTTTCATAGCCTGTGGTTAGATCTGCTTGAAGCTGAAAATAAGCCATGAAATGCTTGTTTTCAATAATATTTGTGGAGTTGGCTTTTCTGAGGAGATCCTCAAATAAATATCCCATCCTGCACAAGGTGACCTCCCAACCTGCCGGTAGTAAATTCTCCATCATGGTAAGCAAGAGACTCCCACTTTTTGTAGGACTTCCATAGTTGTTTTTTTAATAATGTACAGACCTGGGAATATCTTGCTCTTCTAGCATCAATCTCAAATTATTTGAATTCCCTCTTATGTACTTTTGTAAGGAGTGATCAGGGTTGGGACTCCGCATACACAAGAAGAATGATTCAAGAGATTGAATCACTATGCCACATTCTCTCTTGTCTCTCTTTGCTGCATAAACACCATTATAGATCTTCAAATCTGATGAATATGCTCGCTCTAGAGTAACCTGCATGGCTTCTTTGTCTTTTTTATCAACAAAAATGACAATGTTGCATATTGCCACTTTGCTAATGGTGGTATATACTATTCTATCAATGAAGTTATGGATATCATCGCTAGAAACTTCATTGATAAAGAATAGTTGTGGCTTGTCCCATGCTGACTCATTCTTGATGAAGTCATCTTCTGAAACTCCCCTGAAGTTCACAAGCTTTCTAGACTCTGCCGTAACCTCTACATTGAATTGAAAGCTTTGGTGCATATCTGTTGGCATCCTTATCTCGCTGATTAATCTTTCCACATATGCAACCACCTGTTGTGGGATTTCTTTTCTCATGTAAGAGGTTACTATTTCTAACCCATCTTCATCCTTTTTAATCCACCTATTTGCCCATAGCTTTACCTTGGGTGTTGACAAAGAAGCTATATGCTTGACCACATTATAGTCAATGTTACAATGACTAAGTGGAATTTGTTTTTCTGATAGCAAATACTTAATGGCACTATGCACTGCATCACGCCTCACCTGTACATTGAAGCATTCTTCCATGCAGTGGTCTGTGTCTTTCTTTCCAAAAAACCATTCTTTCTTTAAAAGTTTTTGTGCTGCCATGGATGCATACTTGTCAAGTAAGTACTTTATAGGCCTCCACATCCTTGCTGTCAACTCCTTCTTATCCATTACCTTTGACTTTCCGGAGATAAACAGAAGGAATCGAGCATGAGCTTCATAAGCATTTTTCCAACAGAGGTTGTCCAACAGAAGGAATCGAGCATGAGCTTCATAAGCATTTTTCCTCATATGGTTGGAGTATCCTGCAAGCAGTCTCAAACCCGGTTCACAAACAAGACAAGCATGGTACCCACTTGTAACAAGTCATGCACGCATGCATGAATCTGTTAGTATAAGACATGCGTGCGAAAGAGAGACATAAAAGCATAATCCTATATTATACATGTAAAGACACAACCACATACCTGCGAACTCCATATCTTGGGTAGTCATGCATGGTCCACATCAAGATTCCCATGACCAAAATGTCATTGGTATGTTTAGGAGCTCTGGAAATATCAAAGACCTACACTCCTCTCCATAAGATCTGTAACTCCTCTATCAAAGGTGCCATGTACACATCCATATTTTTGGCCTTGTACTTTCCTGGCACAAGTAGTGCAAGCATGAGGTGTCCCTTGTTTATTGTTAGCCATGGTGGGATATTGTAATTCACCAAAACTATGGGCCATGTCGAGTGTAACCCGAAAGGGTTCACGCCGTCCATGGTGAGCCCAAGATGTAAGTTGCGTGGCTCCCTTGCAAAGTCTAGCCACTGATTGTCTATGTGCTTCCAAGCTGCACAATCTACGGGAATCCTGAATGTGTCATCAGTGGACCGATGAGATGCAAGCCAAGTCATCACCTCCGCTATGGATTTGCATCGAAACATGTGCTATATTCTTGTAATGATGGGAAAGTGTCTCAAGACCTTTACTGGGATTTGCTCACCATACAAGTTATCTCTATATCATTGTTCCCCACACTCTAGACAACTGGCCAAATCTCTATGTTCATGACAAAAGAGAACAAAATCATTACGGCAAGCATGGATGGTATCATAATCCATACCCACCATTGTTAGCATCTTCTTTGCTTCATCTCTTGACGTGGGCATGGTATTTGGTGTAGGAAACATCTTCTGGAGCAACCTATTGCAATTCAAACATACATAGGCTTTGAATAATGATGATTCTCAAACATACATGATGATTCTCAAAACAAACAATATCCAAATAATGAGACAAATTAATGCAGGATCTAACCTCATTAAGGCCAAGCCGACCACCCATACTTTGCTTGCAGATTCAAGATTGAGAGACAAGCTCGTAGTTTGGACATCCTAGCACCGTCGTACAACCATGTTGATTGCAACTCTCGCATCTTGACCTCAAACTCGGGCATCATGTGTACATGCGATGTAGTCCCCCTGAAAATGGAATCCATCATGTCCACCATACCCTCGTCGTCATCTGGCACATCTGGGAGACTATAGTCCTGCTCAAAGTATGAGGGTATATGTGCACCCTCACCACCCTCCTCATCTTGTCTCAAGGTTTCATATAAATATAAGATCTTGTCTCAAGGTTTCGTGTTGTGTACACATGCAATATTAATCACGAACTCAAATATCATTGACTTACCGATGATCCATCACCACGTGCACCACCAATGGTGGTTACAAGTTTGGGCTCCTCCCTATACATCCACAAGTGGCGCATGACAATACAATGTTGATGTCGTATTTCTTGCTTGCAATGAGTGCAATGACAATACAACCTCTCCATAAGCCACTCTGCACTCCTGGGCATTGGCGCATCATCTGACGAGCTTCCTCTCATCCCTTCAATCTACACAGCTCCAAAATCACAACATGAACTGCAAGGAAATCCATTAAGATCCAAAAATTAGCCACCCATGAGCTCCTTTCCTCTCTACTTCAAATAAGTGCCCTGAACCATCGCTATATAGTGATGCTTTGCCCTATTCCATTGCTATATAGTGACGCTTTTAGGATATTAAGTGTTGCTATATAGCGACTGAACAGTGTCGCTATATAGCGACACTTGGGGCTAAAACCCAAAACCCTGCACAATGCCGTCTTTCACAACTCTATTGTAGGAAAAGCAAAAATCTCTCCTTCCACCTTATATTTGATGACCTCACCTTCCTCCTTTCTATTCCCCACACCCAGCCCCTCTCGCAACACTTGTGTTCCCTCTCCACCCTTCTCCCTCTCTGCTTGTGTGAAAGGAAAATTTTCAAGAAGATGTGTCTCTTTAAGCAATGTAGGTTCATTTTTTGTGATATTTCATTTTGTGAGTGTTAAACCATGTTTCTCCTTGCATTGCTAAGCCCATGTGCTGATTTTCATGCTTGATTTTCAGAGGTTAAGGACAAAAAAAGAGATTTGGTGAAAGAAAGAAGACTCACCTCTTCTCTTTTTGGTATTTCTCTTCCTCCTCTTTCTCCTTGTTTGTAGGCTTATGCTTGTCTCCTCAATCCAATCCCTTTGAAAAGTTGCTTCTTCAAACTCCTCCTTCCTCTAACTAGTTATTAGAAAAATGGTATGTTTCCTCTCTTTTATAGGGCCAATCCACGAAACACCAAGTGGGACTTTTCCCGGTAAGAAAGTGCTTCCTCTTTTTTCCTTTTGTTATTTTTATCAGGTAAGAAAGTGCTTCAAAATACCACGATCGAGGTATGCTGATGCCATGTACCTCGATCGTGGTATTTGACATGCCACATACCTCATCGGTCCAGCATACCACGTGCGATGCCACATACCTCGATCGTGGTATATGACATGCGACATACCTCGATCATGGTATTTGACATGCCACATATTTGACATGCCACATACCTCATCGGTCCAGCATACCATGATCGAGGTATTGGACATGCCACGATACCTCGATCGAGGTATGTCAGCTGCTAGCACAGTATGTTGAATAACATGTCGGATGCCACATACCTCAATCGTGGTATTTGACATGCCGCCCTGTCATCGGTTGAGCATACCACGATCGAGGTATGTGGACTTACCACAGTACCTCGATCGAGGTATTCCAACTACCATGTCGGATGCCACATACCTTGATTGTGGTATTTGACATGACACATGTCATCTATCCATGATACCTTGATCGAGGTATGTGGACTTGCCACGATACCTCGATCGAGGTATAGTTGTCTTGCCACGATACCTCGATCAAGGTACAGGCTCAATTCAGTGGATTAAAATGGAAGACCTCGATCGACGTATTTGCTTGGTTCGAATGTCCACGTGTGCCAATTTCATTGGAGATGATACCTCGATCGAGGTATTTTACACCGAAGCAAAACCCTTGTATTTTCACTCGAGGGGGTGTCACACTCCCCCGCAAGTGGACACCCTTAGCTTGCTACCTCCCATTTGTTAATAATTATTTGGCAAGAAATGTTAGTCGAGTCATTGTCAAGCACTTGTAGCTGTTCTTTACGGTTTAGAATGAATGCCCTTTTGCCTATTTCATTTGTATTAATGAATTGGAAGTCCCTGGTGGACCTATGTAAGGGTAGGGATAAAGTGATAAATGCCACAAGTTGTGTACTCATTTGTGGCATGCAGAAAAGCATTCTGCATTTTCCTCAATCTCTCTTGTGTGGGATTGTTTTTTTGTATGCATGCAGTCAACGTATCTCACATCGATTTTGTAATTGTGATATCCATCTTTGTGATGTATGAAGGGCAATAAGACGCAGTAGCATATGGCACGTCCATGGTGAACTATATATCCATATTTGATTGCCACAGGAAGCTAATCTTCTTATTGAATGCATTCATGAAGATATCCTTTCGTTCACATTTTAAGAATAACGTTGGTTTTGTTATTGAAGCTCTCAATGAAAGGATATATGTTTCCACATTGACATGTAAAGCAACCAACCAATGGAAGAAGGGTGTGCTCATTCTTGTGTCAATATTTTGTATTTGTTGGCAAATGCAAAGGAGGCTTTCCTTGTACTTGTTGCTGTCAACATGGTCTAGTCTACTGAGTATCATTGTTGCATGCAATGGCAGCTGGGGATAGCAAAATCTACAAAACCTTCATTGCCCCTTCAGACACGTTCTTGTATGCCTGTGCATTTATGATTTTCTTCATGTTTCCATTTAACAAATCCTTGTTGCACATCACGTGCTCATCCACAAATGCTATTACCTCGTTTTGACTGCTCGAATAAAATTTTGGTGCTTCTTCAACCCATAAAATCCCATGCTCGTGTTGGCTATTGAAATTATCTTACAAACAAGCAATCAACAATGCCGCCAAGTATAGATTTGTCATTTCATAGTAGCTGTATCATATTTTGTAATTTGTGTGTGTAATATCCCGCACACAATATAGGGTTTTGTCTAACTAGCTGCATGACGCCTGCTACATCTTACACTTGAGTGTTTTATAATGCCCCTTTGTTGTATGTTGTTTTGAGGGTGTTGACCAAAGGCTCCCACATATGCTCGGCACATGAGAAGGTAACAAAGAAGCATGGTTGTCCTAATTGATGCATCATTGCAACTGCCTCTTTGCGTAGACTTTTCTTATGGTCGAGGGAAGTGCAAAGGGTTTCAAAGTCCCAATATCCTATTCTTGTTTTCAGTACTTGTTCAATGTTGGTGTTATTTTTGACATCTCGTGCACATAGCAACCTGTTCTTTAGCATGCCTTTTCTTAAGCGCACCCATATAGATTGCATCACTTGGTGGATCAAAGCCTTTAACGCTTTTAAAAAAACATTTGCAATATTATGAGAGAATTTTAATGACTTGTGTGTTGTTTCCCACTTTATTATATCCAAATATGCTAGTTTGCTATTGTGAACTGCTCGTGGAAACCCAAAATAAATGATGGGAAATTTAGCTCCTCACTATGCTCATCTTTGAAGATACCTAATGGTTTTAGATTTTCAAAGGGGACGGCACATAAATAGCTTGTGTCTCAAAATCTATAACTTGTTCTATAACAACCAAGTTATGTATCAATGTGTCTATTTCTATTTCATCTTCCTCCATGAGATTGTCATTGTTTTCATATTCACCTACAGAAGAATTCATTTGTGATGATGTTATCACAAGCACATCTTTGTACTAATTGTTGTTTATAGTGACGCTATTAGATTTATACAATGGTGTATCTGACAAGTAGTTTCAATGCTTTCATAAGAGTGTATGGCCGAACTTTGCCCATTGCAAAAGTTTATTTGTATTTCATTTTTCTTTTGATTTTAACAATTATGGCATGATCACCATCTAAGAAACGTGGTAAAACTCGTTGTATCTTATTCGTATCTGCTAGCACATTAACAATACTTCCAGTAATGCCCATTTGACCATTGAAAGTCATTTCTCTGATTTGGGCAAAAGAAACCAAACGTTCCTCTACATCATTCAACATACACACTACGGGCAATGGTGCATTTAGTGATATATTTACAGGGGTGAAAATTTTGCAAACAACATTCCCTTTTATTGCTTTCTTGCATTTGTGACATATTGTGTAGTGCTTTTCTATAAATTCAACATTTCTATCTTTTCTTTTTTCTTGGACCCATTCAAATGTTGCCTTGTTAAAATGTATTCTCGAGGGGGTCACTCATCTTATGTAACCCTATCACATGAGTTCAACAGAAGGATATTTTTAATTTCTAAAATTTACAGAATTTAACTTACATATGGGAATTTTGTAAAATGAATTTAGAAAAAAATATAGATTTGAATAGAAAAAGGGTACATTTTATTAATGAAAAATCTACAGATAAGGGATTTTACAAATAAGCCTTGAACGCATGTGATATAGAGAGTTTATACACAGTGACCCCCCCAAGGGTGTATTGTTTGTTTCTTAAAAAGCATTCTTTCACAACAAAAGCAATCATATGATGGTGTGTCTTTGATGTTTTTGATATATTTATGTACTTGATGTAAGCAACGCGCAAACATTTGCAAGAACTTGTCGATGGAAATTCCTTCCTTTTGTTTCATTTGAACAATTGCCATCGAAGAAGAAGCTTTTGGCTTAGAAGCTTGTAACTCCTCATTTCTTTCAGCAATCATGCCGTCCCTAGCTCATTTCAGTTTTGGAACCTTGCGTCTGATAGTCAAAATTGATATGTCGTAAGAAGGAAAAGCTTCTTGCATATACTCTCTAATACTAGTTAGTACATTTTGTTTGACCTTCTTTGAGCACAAACTTCTTTAAGCATTCATCCATGTTTAGAGCCCATCATCTTCTTTTGGGTACATGGTCGACAAACTTACATGGAGAAATGGTCATAGGTGAATTTTGGATTAACATTTGCATGCATGGTTGAGCTCCCACTATTACAATTGCAATACTCGCAAATTTTATCAATCTTGTTATTGCTCTCAAGAAATAGCTCAATTTTAAATGCATATGTTGCCACTAATGCGGACAATGCAAATGAATCAAAAGGTTTAAGCATGAAACCTTCATCTTCCTATGCAATGAAGAAATCTTTCAAGATCTTGAACTCCTGGATAGATGCTCTCAAATAATGGATTGTGAAAACGGCTCTTCCATTCAACGAAGCTTAATGTTTTTTATGCTATCAAATCCTTCACTTTTGGACATATGGAAGCTTTTAAAGAACGAGGTGATATGTGAAAGTAAAGGAGATAAGATATCCACAATAAAACACACCTACTGTTTGGGTAGTTTTCTATAAAGTCCACATCAATGAAGCTATTTTTTTCTATTCCCATATTGTCCATTCTATTCTTGGAGCGAGAAGCAAGCTGTGCTATAGAAATTTTGCAATGCAAGGGACTTGGCTACACACTTCAAATTGAAAAAGCATACACTCCACATAACTCTTTACTAGAAAGCATGCATTATGTAGAAAGTGCATCTTTGCAAGCACATGTCTCATTGAACTCTACTAACTAGACTTCTGATTACAATAGTTGCATGCCCTAAGTAGCTTCTTCGGTAGCAAGAGCAATAAAACCGGTCACACAACTGAAGTTGTTTGTTAAGAAACGCCCTTCCACCTTTTTACTGAACAAGTATGACTTCAATAAAGATGTATTTCCATGAATCAAATCCAAAAATGGTCGAGGAAGCCTTAAAACTTTGTCGACAATCACAGCCTTCAAAGTGACATCACTCATCGCCCCATCAACTGTTGTTATGAGGGGTTGAGGATATTTATGAGGGAAGATGTTTTGTCACAAGATAAGCAGAAGACATTATCCATCTCTCGATATCTTGGTTCCCTTGAAAATCCCGCATGTGTTCTCATATAAGGCTAAGTTAATGCCCGTCACTGTTAAAGTCCCAATAACTTGGACAACATGACAAAATACATATAAACACTAGTGGTAAAACTTAAGGAAACTTGCAAGCCCATATAGAAAACGTTGGTAATGATTCCTGGTTGTCATAACTGATGTGTTGGATATGAGCACTAAAGACATGGGAAAGGTAGGCTCCAAGCTATGATAAGTCTTCAATGGGCACGATTATTTTGATGTCAAGCATATTGAGCACTTGTAATAGGTTGGGTGTTCTTCTTGCAAGTAACATTTTGCAATATAAACTTTGCTTTTCCAAAAATCTTAAATTTCTCTGCAATCTTGACATAATCGGACCGCCGATTGCTCCAAAAGGTGAGCTACTCTCATATATTCAAAATTGCCAACAAATGTTTTAGATTTTACCATTGTAGTAGACATAGTGAAACCAATGAAAAAAGAAAGAGTGAGCAATGAATATATATGAAACACACAGATCTTACTATTATCAGATCCTTAGGAAGGTCCCCATCTCCTACGATCAACTCGTCACGTTGCTTATATGAAATGCCTAGCTTTATAACAGTTGTGGCCAAAGTTGCTAAAGGAAGCTGATTTCCCTCACCCTTGTTTAAGAGATTTCTACACCTCTCTTTGAAGTGGTAGATAGTTTGTTGGGGGTAGATTTATGGCACTATACCAAATGGTTCTATCCTCTCAATCCTAGTCGAAGGATCAAAGGCAATGCTATAGTCAGTTGTTCCTCCATCGTTCCTCGGTTTCCTGGAGCAAACAGAGAAATTGCTTACTCTGATGTAGTCACCTATGTTTAAAAACTTAAGAAACTCTCCATAAAAGAGCTCGTCAATGTGTAAGGTTATAAAGCCTAGGCCAACTCTATGAAACGAGATGCACTTTCAAGCATCTATGATAATTTTCATTGGAGAGCATGTGTGTTGCGTATTTGTTTAAGACCATTCCATCGAAGAAAAAATTTTTGATTGTCAAATCAATCTCTGAAACCTGTAGGACTTTCACCACTGGATCGATTTCTGGGCCGCACCAGTTGTGTGCTTCATGGAGAGTGGGCACATTAACATTCTCTACACATGGTGGGTACTCTTCCTTTACCTCAACTACTTTGGCTTTCTTATCATCCAAAAAATCAATTTCACCCAGCTTTTTTTTGGGACATGACTTGGTGATTATAGGTGCTTTCACAACAGGGGGTGGCGAAGAACTTTACAAGCAAAGAACTGACAACATGCACACTCAAAGGGGATATGTCAGCTTTGCAAGGATATTGTCTCTCTTGGGTTGAGGATGAATCACATCTATTTCAAGAAAATTCACTCTATCAGAGCTCAATGCCACTATCAAGAGACCATTAAGAATGGTATATGCTAATCTACTATCACCATAAGATTCCTTCTTGATATTCTTACTTAATTGTTGTCATCCTATTGTATGGGATTTATGGCAACTCTTTAAAAAAAGAACAACAACACCATATATCTCCATGTGCATTTTAGTGTTAAATTTTTACAAACTATTGTTTTGAACCTCCATTTAGTTGAAGAAAAAAGGAGAAAGTAAATATTTGATATGGTCATCTAGCTCAAAAATGTGTCGATAAAATGTATGTGGGAAAACATAAGATCTCAAAGCACTATCTTCTTTGACTCGAATGATAACTGGAAATGCAATTATTTTCACTCATCAAATTATTATTTCCTCTCTTTTTTTAAACGATTGCATTAATTTATGGAATTAAAGGATTACATCTTTCTTTTATCTTTACGTTTGTTTACGGGAATCAAAATGTGGGGGATGATTACCTATATGAGACCCAAGCCATTACAAACTCAACAACACGTTCATGCACAATGCAATCAAGCAAACCACATCCAGCGCTAAGGACCCTAAACCAACACACAACACGCTAAAGCATGCAACGCACCCCCGAAACTTTGAGCTCAACCAAATACATGCAACTCCCAATCCCCATCGCAGCTATCACGACCCTGAAATGCAGCATCCAATCCCACCTCCGAAACCCATAGATGAGGAAAACATACGCGATCCCCAAACCCCCATCACGGCTATTGTCGCGACCTTCATGCACAGCCTCCAATCCCCCATCACAGCTATCACGACCCTGAAATGCAGCATCCAACCCCACCCCCGAAACCCAGACATTAACAAAATATACGCGATCCCCAAACCCCCATCACGGCTATCACGACCTTCAGACACAATGTCTAACCCCAGAAAGCAGAGCCGCTATCACCACCACATTTCCACCCGATCGCTCACAGAACCAGGCAGCATACCCTCGAACCCCAGAGACGAGCCAAGCCTATGCACAGCCACCCTCAAACATAGAGCCCTCCAACAGTCGAACTGAAAAAGCAGACACGATCCAACTATCGGTAATCATCGACTGCATGCATTTGAATGAAAGAAAACCACAGAACGCTCCCGTGACTAAAACCTTCAGAATCTCCATCTCTGTATCGAAATCGTCATAGCAGGAAGCACACATAGCATACACGACCATCTTGCAGCTAAACAATCGACAAAAATGATTTATAATCATGCAAATGCTAACCTACATCGTGTCAGAGCATATAGGAATCAGCGTGACACGATTATCCCCATACCTCCTTATTCGATTCTTGAAGAGATGCAAGCCAAGAATGGCTGACCTTTTCAACAATAGATACAACCCTCCATCCGTAATCTGCAGAGAGTGCTCCTCCTGCATCGCCACGGACACAGCAACGACTCGTCCTCTCGCATTGCCACGCCCTCCCTGTTCGATGATTGATATAGCCCTCCATCCCATTGCAGAAAACCCACAGTCGCGAACCGTCCTCTGACATCGCCACGTCCGCACACTGTAGGAATTAAGCCGTAAAGTCTTACATTTACACACACTTACAGTGTGATGCCAATCGGCACAACCGTTGTCTGTAATCGAGCTATCATCAATGAATATACAACAGTTTCTACTCGTATGCGCACAACTCTGTGTATTCCCACATGGTATCAGAGGCCAGCTAGGGCCCAAACCAGCCACGCTTTTGCCACAGGCATGGCGTGTTGATTCTCCTCAATGAAGGAGCAAATGCAGATAACGCAGTCCTGCACAGAGGCAACCTCCCGCCCATAGAAAGAGGAGAAGAACAAGGCGAGATCCCGGCCAGAGGAGCATTAATAGGTGCAGGACACCAGCCCTCAAATAGTGAAGGAAATGGGCGAGAAGACCCAAAAATAGGCTCACTCCAGCCTCAAATACGAGAAAAGCAGGGCGTGCAATCCCTGATCGTCCACAAGGATGGAGAAGAAGGCACTCTTCGGCCAAAAGTAGGAGAAGAACCCCTGCCCAAAAATGGCAAAGACGGGCTTCGAGACCCCTACAAACCCACAAAAGGAGATACGTGCAGATGAGACTTGCAAAAACTCATAGAAGGGAAACTACGCAAAGAATCCAAGCCACAACATGGCAATCCTGGTAAACAATTTCAATTTTCATCCATGCATTTTGAATATACTAATGATGTCGAAGGAGTGCACGCCTTCCCCTTCATAATCCTGTTGCAGAAGATGAAAAGGCCCTATTGGAGGGTGAAAAGAAAGACTTCCCTACATTTGTGTCTTACCATTGGCACTCAGTTTCATCCTGGGGAAAAATTTGACAAAAGCCTTGATTTGGAGCAATTCCAACAAGCAAAAGAGCCAATGAACATCGCATGCAGCAAAGGACACTAAGCCCAAGGACATGATTCACATGAAGAACATCTTGGCAGAGAACGAGAGGGAGATTCTAAGGAGGGCTCCAAGGCTGATCATGGAGATGAATATGAAGTTCATGAATACGATCTTTTAGCTGAACCATATAAAGATGTTGCTGGATGTACTGAAATCGGAGAAGCCCATAGCCAGATTGTTGATCTAGATGATCTTGTGCCTGTGCAATCACGCAAACACAATTATCTAGTATCTGCAGACAAAGATCCTAAATTCCACGACGCATGAGGTTGTCCAACAGAAGGAATCGAGCATGAGCTTCATAAGCATTTTTCCTCATATTGTTGGAGTATCCTGCAAGCAGTCTCAAACCCGGTTCACAAACAAGACAAGCATGGTACCCACTTGTAACAAGTCATGCACGCATGCATGAATCTGTTAGTATAAGACATGCGTGCGAAAGAGAGACATAAAAGCATAATCCTATATTATACATGTAAAGACACAACCACATACCTGCGAACTCCATATCTTGGGTAGTCATGCATGGTCCACATCAAGATTCCCATGACCAAAATGTCATTGGTATGTTTAGGAGCTCTAGAAATATCAAAGACCTACACTCCTTTCCATAAGATCTGTAACTCCTCTATCAAAGGTGCCATGTACACATCCATATTTTTGGCCTTGTACTTTCCTGGCACAAGTAGTGCAAGCATGAGGTGTCCCTTGTTTATTGTTAGCCATGGTGGGATATTGTAATTCACCAAAACTATGGGCCATGTCGAGTGTAACCTGAAAGGGTTCACGCCGTCCATGGTGAGCCCAA
Organism: Dipteris shenzhenensis; assembly: GCF_047967505.1. Classification (NCBI taxonomy): domain Eukaryota; kingdom Viridiplantae; phylum Streptophyta; class Polypodiopsida; order Gleicheniales; family Dipteridaceae; genus Dipteris; species Dipteris shenzhenensis. The sequence continues at coordinate 34,030,256 of NC_141597.1, read as the reverse complement.
GATGTAAGTTGCGTGGCTCCCTTGCAAAGTCTAGCCACTGATTGTCTATGTGCTTCCAAGCTGCACAATCTACGGGAATCCTCAATGTGTCATCAGTGGATATATTCAAAGGGCTTAACCAAGTACAAGCATCTTCTATAGTCTTTTGAGGAGAGCTAAGAATAGAAGAAAGGAGAGCATCGAGCATGTAGACATGATTCTGCACTGCACTAGGAAGCTGAGAAATAACTACACTGCATTAAGAAATAAACAAATGTTAGCTCATAGAATTGATTTACATTCTGCACTAGGAAATTGACTGTAAACAAATAAACAAATGTTAGCTCATTGAAGTAGCAACGATTAAACAAACGTTACCTGAGAATGGCCAGGATAACATTGTCATTAACCTCTTTTAAAGGATTGGAGAGGATTAAAAGCTCCTCTCTACCAAAGCTCAAATATTGAGTTTCTCATTTCAAAACAATCCTAATTTCAAATGAGCTTTCCATTTTATCCAATGCAGCTAAATTTCCAGAATGGGTGTCTATCATAGCTTGTATTCTATGTTTGTGGTCATTCTGCTTTTCCATGGTGTCTTTAAAGCTCTTGTGCTCATGGGATTCTTCGATCAAATTTAGAGGTGGTTGCATTGCTAAAGTAGAAGGAAGTGCCTCCATATTGACTTCATCTATTTCTTCTCCCTCTATTGCCTGTAAACAAATATGAGAGATTAGATTCATTATCTTTAAATTTAAATCTTATTTAAAAATTTGTATTTAGTTAAGAAATAGAGAGTTCATACCGCTAAGTATTGTCGTAGTGGTCTTTTTACATAACCCTGCGAGCCATAATTATCAAAGAAGGCATCATCATCTTTCTCTTCATCCACCAATCTCTCTCTGAACGGGTCATGTAAGTCCATCTTTTCATCATCATCAACTGGGACATTATGATCTTCAAGGTCATCATCCATGTCATCATTCTCCTTGTGCTCTACCTCTTTTTCATAGCCTGTGGTTAGATCTGCTTGAAGCTGAAAATAAGCCATGAAATGCTTGTTTTCAATAATATTTGTGGAGTTGGCTTTTCTGAGGAGATCCTCAAATAAATATCCCATCCTGCACAAGGTGACCTCCCAACCTGCCGGTAGCAAATTCTCCATCATGGTAAGCAAGAGACTCCCACTTTTTGTAGGACTTCCATAGTTGTTTTTTTAATAATGTATGGACCTGGGAATATCTTGCTCTTCTAGCATCAATCTCAAATTATTTGAATTCCCTCTTATGTACTTTTGTAAGGAGTGATCAGGGTTGGGACTCCGCATACACAAGAAGAATGATTCAAGAGATTGAATCACTATGCCACATTCTCTCTTGCCTCTCTTTGCTGCATAAACACCATTATAGATCTTCAAATCTGATGAATATGCTCGCTCTAGAGTAACCTGCATGGCTTCTTTGTCTTTTTTATCAACAAAAATGACAATGTTGCATATTGCCACTTTGCTAATGGTGATATATACTATTCTATCAATGAAGTTATGGATATCATCGCTAGAAACTTCATTGATAAAGAATAGTTGTGGCTTGTCCCATGCTGACTCATTCTTGATGAAGTCATCTTCTGAAACTCCCCTGAAGTTCACAAGCTTTCTAGACTCTGCCGTAACCTCTACATTGAATTGAAAGCTTTGGTGCATATCTGTTGGCATCCTTATCTCGCTGATTAATCTTTCCACATATGCAACCACCTGTTGTGGGATTTCTTTTCTCATGTAAGAGGTTACTATTTCTAACCCATCTTCATCCTTTTTAATCCACCTATTTGCCCATAGCTTTACCTTGGGTGTTGACAAAGAAGCTATATGCTTGACCACATTATAGTCAATGTTACAATGAATAAGTGGAATTTGTTTTTCTGATAGCAAATACTTAATGGCACTATGCACTGCATCACGCCTCACCTGTACATTGAAGCATTCTTCCATGCAGTGGTCTGTGTCTTTCTTTCCAAAAAACCATTCTTTCTTTAAAAGTTTTTGTGCTGCCATGGATGCATACTTGTCAAGTAAGTACTTTATAGGCCTCCACATCCTTGCTGTCAACTCCTTCTTATCCATTACCTTTGACTTTCCGGAGATAAACAAAGGAGCTTCATAGGTCAACTCTCCACGCTCACAAGCAATGCACGCTTCAAGCATCTCATTGAACACTTCAACAAGATGAAATATGATAGAAGTGTAGTCGGCATATCTGTCTCTCACAACCTTGAGGCTTGTCATATTTTCTTCTCGCTCTTAAGTTTCCCTAGGCACAACTGCACTCAAAGAAGTATAGAAGTTTGTGAGTGTTTCGGCGTCTACTTTTGTGACCTTTCGCTTCAAATCAGGATTTGGAGAACCAAATGTTGTCCATATAACCCTTGCCTTCTATAAGACCTCTGATGTTGAGGATATCTTACGCTTTCCATGGATATAATGATTAAGTCTTTTGGACTCAATCAAATACTTGATCTCATGCTTGAATATACAGATTGTTGCAGAATAATAATGGAATGAACTTATCTTTGAAAATTGTTCTGAAGTGAGTCTTTTGGCCTCCTTTTCTTCTTTGGCGATCTGATTACAAGCATAAGCCCAATGTTGACCATCAATGGGCTGGAATCTGCAATGAAGAAGGAATTCCTTCTTTGCTTCCTTAAACATATTCTCACCCTGTGCCTCTTCGCCTTGTTCATGTGGAATATTTTTAAGAGACTTGTCTTTAAAGAATTGACTGAAGGTTTCCTCGAAATGTGTAGGCCCTGTAAATGTTATTTGATCCACAAAGCTATTTTTGATTGGACAAAACACTATTGTGCGAAGGACCACGTTGCTTGCCACAGGTTTCTTTCCATGTCTCAAAGCCTCGTATATTTACAGTGCATACGATATATCAAGGCTTTGGCTATTAGTAAATACAGTTGTAGCTTCCACATCTTTGGCATTCACAAACCACGTCCTTTGACCCTAGATATATCCCACATCATCATCTGTTACTGCTTCATTAAGATGGAGATTAAAATTTTTTATTGATGTGAGTTCATCCTGATCATCTTCAGCCTCGGGTTCTGAGTCTTCTTCATCTTTCTCTTCTTTTAACCATTTTTCATCCACATGATCTTTCTCTACAGTGGGACGATGCCTTTTTGTACTGCTTGGAACCGTGGCTCTTACAGTACTAGCCTTTTGCATTTCACGTCGTGGTTTGCTAGCAAGAGCTTCTAGCATAACTGTAGTGGATCGACCTTCATCTTCTTCTATTTTTTTTAATTCCTGTGCACTCAAGGCTTGTGTTTCATCATCCTTATACTTGACATCCACCATTTCTTGCTCTAGACGTTTATGCTCATGTTCTACATGTTTGTGACCTCGGGGGGGTCACTTGTCATATGTAACCCTATCACGTGAGTTCAACAGATGGGTTTTTATTAATTCAATTACTTACATAATTATATATACATAAGGAAGTAATTTAATACCCAAAGGTTAATATACAGAAGGGCATTTTATATTAAAAATTATCTAGAAGCTTGCAACATGTGACATGGATATTTGCGTAGAGTGGCTTATGTCATGGGACATTTTGAAATGCTAGTACTGGCATTTTCCTTTTGAAATGAGTAAGCGCTCCTCTTGCATTTTCTTGAATTCTAGAGAATTCTAAAAATCTTTTCTCTCTTTATTGCTCTTTTTGGCCTTTGCATTAGGATGAGATAAGGATACTATGCTTTCTTGAATTCTAGAGAATTATAAAAACTTTTCTCTCTTTATTGCGAGTTTATTGCTCTTTTTGGCCTTTGCATTAGGATGAGATTATGATGCTATAATTTTCTCTCTTTATTGCTCTTTTTTGGCCTTTTCATTAGGATGAGATTAGAATGCTTGAATTTATTTTTTGAAGTTTTTAAATCTTGTCATTCTCTTTTTTTTTCTTTCTATCCACAGAGGGATTGCATTGAATCAATGGTGGAGGAGTATTTTGAAGTTGATGCCTCTTATACTTGATTTTCTTAAGTTCTACTCAGTCTATTTAGCACTGCCTTTGTAAATATCCTTCTGGCTCTCAAACAATTGATCTATTATTTAAAAAAGGATAGATAGTGGAGAGCCACTCCTATAATTAAATCCATTGGATAAAACCTGTGAGAGTAAAGAAGTAAGGTATTTATTTTTAGATAGCCCTATTCAAAAGGATTCTCCCACTTGGGAAAATATAGGATCCATATAGCAACTGTTAGGGGCAAAAGCAGCAACAGTAAAGAGGAGCTAGGGGGGGAGTCCTTAGATCATTAGTCCTTAGATTATTATTAATACGTTGTATCTAGTTTATTAATGAGATATGAAAAGACGGAAGTTCTAGGGGCAGGCGGAGAACTGAATAGGCACGGCAACCGTGAAGGAGTTATGTGTGCCGGTTAGATAAGAGAGAAGAGAGCGATCATTCAGAGAGATCAATTGAGGCTCATTGATGAGGATCGGAGCAAGGATCAGTGCTATGTATCAGAGAGTACGGTGTTGTACTGCTCGGAGAAATGTTATACAGAGATTCTATTGCATCTGCCTTATTGTTTTATCATGAATGATTCTGCCGATCACTGTTCTACTCTATGAATTTTCATACGCAGTTCTGAAGTACGATTACGCATGTAAATCTGTCGCAGTAGTGCGTTTCGAGTTAGTCTTCAGAGTAGAGAGGGCTAACAGCAACAAGGGATCAAAAGCAAAATGAGAATTTATTATTGAGTGAGAATCCTATTATGCTTGAGGGTTTTTCATGCACTTGTGCCTAGAGTTGTAGATCAACAAGTACCATGAGCATCACTACCAGTGACAGTTTGAACTAGAATATGGTAAAAATGATGAATTCAAAGTAAATGAAAGAATAAAGCTATTTGTAGGTTAGGAGAACATAAGCCCTTGTGTCTGCTACATTGAGAGCTAAAGAAGGCTCTTATGTATGGTATCTTCAAAGATTAAAGAAGACCCTTTCTAGCTTCCTTAGACCGTATCTTTTCTTGAGGTATTATATACGCTATACAATGCCTAGAAATGTCATCTTGTTGTTTGCAGCATATGCTACACAATGCCTAAAAATGCCTAGAAATGGCATCTTGTTGTTTGCGGCATCTAGTGGTGGATTAGTTATTAGAAGGACAATGCTAAAATTTCCCCAAGTTGTCATGGATGTGGTTGTACATAGGTGTTAGCATGGCGTTGGAGCATAGGTCCTAAATGCAGTTATATTATAGTCATACATCCAATTAACACAATGTACAGTAATAATGAAACCTAGCATAATTTAACAAGAAGTAGCTAACCTAATGTACACAGGGTTGAGGGGGGCACAAGGAAACCCGTTGAGCCACCTCCCTTTCACCATAGCTAGGAGTCTTGGTGGATAGGAGGGCAACCACATGGCTAGGCGAGTTGAAGCAATGGATGAGCAGAGATCAGTGTAAGGCAAAGAGAAAATGCTCGCCAGGAGGGCTACTATTTCCACAAGGCAAGGGGAGGCACAAGGTGTTGCTAGGAGGACTAGGAGAGAGTGGGGCAAAGGAGGCCAAAGGGCATCCACCATGGTTATATGCCTATGAAAGGGAAAAATAATTTTCACAAATATTTAGTGTGTGTGGAAACTATGGATTCCACCCATTATAAGCTATGGATCTTATGGGTTGGAATCTATATTTGCTAAATGCCTACTGCATCTCCATCCTCTTCCCTTTATTGTCTCTACACCAATGATAATGCGACTCTTGTGTTCAGAATCTATTTGGCATCATCGGTCACAAAGTTTCATTTCTTTGGCTAGGCCCTAGCATCCATTGCAGTGTTCCCCAAAAACTTGCAAAGCCTTACAATGAAACTACAAAGTTTTAGGTTTCACCTGACTTTTTTCTACTTGCAGGTTTATGGAAATTGTTCTTGTAAGTGTTTCATAGGTATTACACTTGGAAGATTAAAAATGCAAATTTTATGGCTTTTCATTCATAAAACATGCCTGTTTTTTGGTCGACTAGAATATAAATGCAGGTTTTTAAAGTGTGCATGTTTTCATATATAAAAACGTAAAATTTATATAGCTTTAGATATATGGGTTTTAGTTGAATGAATTATGGTTTGTGGAGGAGGATCAAGATAACCTCATCTCCCTTCTAACCTATAAGGCATTGCCAGGTTTGGCTTAGTCTCCTCTTCTTTCATTAGTGTACAATTTGCCTCAATTCAGAACCTCCTCCTCCCTCTTTTGCTTCCCTGCTCAACCCCCCCTCCCTGTCGACCCCTCTCTCTCTCTTGTGTTTTGTAGCTCCTACAACCTCCCCTTCACAGTCTCTACTCTCATCCAGCATTACTGGGTGCCGAGCACTACTACACGGACTGCACCCAAGTCAGGGTCAGGGCAGCTACCTACACATGAGGCTCAAGACTTGCAGCAATCACTGGCAGGAGCCCGTGGAGGTCGTCGATGGAGTTTGATTGCTGCAGAGATCTATGCAGAGATCTACACAAGGTATAGGTTGGTGCTGCAACCCGTTGGCTATGTTTGTGTTTTGTGCATCGACTGGGTGTTCTGAAGGAGCGTCGCTCGATTCCCGTTGTGTTTTGTCCATCGACGCTAGTCCCTGTTGGCTGTCCTGTGAAGCTCCATCTCAACGTCAACACCTCCTCGACATGCATCTGCGACAATGGCAAGGGCTCCAGGCTGGATTGCGAAATCATCGATGCATCTGGTCACAATTTGCAAAAAAATTTGAGCTTTCATCAATTCAATAATCAATGCGCGAGCTGATTTCAGGGGACCAGGAGTGGTGGTGCTTATCTTATCCTGGGTGATTACGTTGTACACGCTATGGAAAATGGTAGAGATGCATGAAATGGTGCCTGGGAAGCGTTTTGATCGATACCACGAGCTAGGACAGTATGCATTTGGTCGAGAGCTCGGCTTGTGGATCGTCGTCCCCCAGCAATTGCTGGTCGAAGTTGGAGTAGACATTGTTTACATGGTCACCGGTGGAACATGCCTTCGCAACTTCCATACCTTGGTTTGCAGCAGCTGCCAGAGCTTGGGATTGTCTGTCTGGATTGTCATTTTCGGCTCCTCTCAACTTCTCCTCTCGCAGCTTCCCAATCTCAACTCCATAGCCGGAGTGTCGATGGCTGCAGCCGTGATGTCTCTTAGGTTCGCGCTCTCTGTCTGTCCTCAGTAGCTCAGATTTGGATGTTTCTCTGTTCCTGTGTGCACAGTAGCTGAGTGTCGGATGTTTGATGAGCACACTAGCTGAGATTCGGATGTTTCATGAGCGCACTGATGCAATTGGAAGAACTCCTCATCTCTGCCATTTGGGTTTTCGCGTAGCTACTCGACAATTGCTTGGATAGCATCGGCACACCGAGGACGTTCGAGCTCTGTTTCCGTCGAGCTCCAAAGTGCCTCCTCTAGTCCATCTTCAATAGCCATCATGACACGACTGTGAGCTCTATCGAGCTCCAAAGCGCCTCGCTAGCCAACGACCAACGAATGAGCTTCAATAGCCATCACGATGGCCCAACACCACACAACGGCTCCTCCATGCAGTCAAGCTACTTGTAGAAGCCACTGTCTCCAACGATGACCAGCCTCCTATGACTCTCTATAGCTGCCTCTCAGCTCACAAACGAGCTCCTTCACGGGCACCAATGATGGCTCCTGCCAACTCCAAGACAGCCTTGACTACATGGCTAGACGAGCTCTCATACACGCTGCAACAACCTGCAACAACACACTAGTAGTGATGGACCAGCACCCCGTCTCTAGATGTAGGTCGCGCGATTGGCCGAGACATTGTGGATACCTTATCTGCCACATGGCAGATCACCCACCCACGTCAATGTGGTAGTCTTGCTACCACATAAGCATTGGCCATGGAGGCATCCTTATCCATGTTATTAGCAGGCTGCCAAGACATATAATAAAACATGTATTTGCTATACTTTAGCTTTGTAATGCTATTTTTGCATTATTGGATATACAGGTACTATAAATTCTTCCAACTACTTTCTTGGTTTCTCTAAAAGGGGGTTTCTTATGTGTTGTCTTTCATTTGTGCAGTGACGGTTGCTTTGGGGTAGCTCCTTCTTTCTCGTAAAGCTTCAGCCCGAGTTCTAGTCAGGTGCCAGGCAAGTTTTTTGTACTTATTATGATGTTTTTTTCTTCAGTATCAGGTCTGTTGTTTTCTTAGGCCATCTTTGCTTCCTTTTTACCTCATATGATTGCAACCTGATTGCTGCATTTGTTTTTTTTGAGAGCTTGAATCTATTCTTTGACCTGCATGAACTTTATGCTAAATAGTAAATGTAGAATTATTGATTCAACTTTCAACTGCTTGTTGTTTGACCCGAATTTTGCAAGCATCTAAGTAGTCATTGCACTGCAATATTTTACAGATTTACGCCCAACCATGACTCAAAGACAAACAACTCTTTTTGCTTTTCCTGGAATGGCCAGATTGATCCCTCCCGTGAAAAGAAAGAGTGTGAGAAAATCCTTGTCTGATGTAGCATCATCATCTCATGTGACATGTGACTCAGATCTACAAGAGATACCAGGACCGGGTGAAGAAAATGATGTCTTAAGAATTAAAAATGCTTGTTTGGCTTGGAATGATTCTTGGGCTATTTCTTTTGAATGGGCATTCTTTGACAAAAAGCTTGGGCGTATTTTTTATACAACATGCCAAAAAATGAGAAAATGTCGCAGTGAATTTGGCACTATTGGATCGGTGAATATTCAGCTTAGTGCAATACGATGTCATGCCGCTTCAAAACAGCACAAGCTCTCTAATAAGTTTGTTCATAAGGCACTGCATCTCGAAAAGGCAGTTTTGGGAACGACTCAACTGGAGTTTTCAATTGGAGTTTATAGCTTGCCTTCTACTAAGAGGATTTCTATTAATTGTCCCTTGGATTTGTGCAGGTCACCAAGGAGACTCTCTGTTCCCTTTGTGCCTGGTTAGCAATCCAAAATCAAAACTATAATTGAAATAAAGGTATGATAGCTTTTCTTTCTTTGCTTAATAACCCATCTGTTGGCAAATTTTCGATAAGTTGATAAGCTTTTTTTTGGGGGGGGGTTTCTTCTTCACGTATGTTCGATGTAGTGTCGTCTTTTCATATAGTATGTCAATGTCATAACTTCTTTATTCTTGATATTACATGACTATTAGATATCGACGTAGTGTCGTATATAGCCTTTCGACATAATACGTCCATCATCTGATTTGTAATGTAATATTTGAGTCAATTACTTGGGCCATGCATTTGCATGGTGCTTATCTTTCCGCATTGGATCGTATTACTCGATTATATGTGCGGTTAAGTAAGTAAGTCTGCATTTCGACATTTGGTTGTAATATTCAACCTTTGATGTCGTTACCAGGACTCCTTCTCATTGTTTTGAAACTAGCTCGACACTTGGTCGTATCATTCGACTGTATGTGTCGTCTCTCAACCTTAGAAGAGTAATAGAATTCAACACTTTGTCGTTTATTCGACTTTTGTGTTGTTTCTTAGATATATAATTTATAAAATAATTAGGCTTCAATACTAGGTCGTTTATTCGGCTTTCAGTGTTGTCGTAGCTTATTTCATAAAACAAATGTTTAAACTTCGACACATGGTCATTTATTTGGCTTTCAGTGTTGTTGTAGGTTATCAGTGTTGTATGATAGTTTCGGCTTCAACACTTGGTCGTTTATTCGACTTTTGATGTTGTTGTCCTCTTTGGAAATATTTTGTGTAGAATATAGGGGACCATTGCATAAATGCTAGTGTGTAGAGGTTGTAAACTTTCCAATAAATATACATCTGAGATTCATGCTCATACATCTAAGGTAACAATGCTAGAGCCAATGATATTTGTGTCTTTGATTAATGCCTATCCATGGGGTCTTTGAAAGCTGCTTATGTATAAGGATTCTAAGTTGAATCTTATCTTTAATCAATTGTGGGTCATCAACCATTGGATATTATTTGAAATACTCTTCCAATGTTGATTATCTAGTGTCTAACACACACTTCTCCACACACTCAAATGGTAGGCCCATGTAATCATGATGCAAATTTCATAAGAATGGAGTTCGTTGTGTTCTTTATTGTAATTAACTTTGTGTTCATTGATTATTTAAAATATGAATATATTTTAGATTCTCTCTCAATACTTGGTTTTTTCATGCATGTTTTGCCAGAAATCCTTTTGTGAAAAGATGCAACCAGAGCAAAGGAAAAATTGGCTCAAAGTCATTAGGCGGCATCTTTGTATAGGGATAAGTAAGATGAGCAAGGAGCAAAGAATTAGATGTGTTTGCCATGGGATACATGATTAAAGAGGTTATTAATTTTTATAAGGAGTGTAAGGAATACTACTTCAAAGAGGATTACACAAAACAGCCAGCATGGAGTGGCAAGTTGCAGCAGATTTATTTCAATGCAACTAACTATATGTTTGTGGAAAAACAAAATAGAATGACACTGGCCGAGATGAATAATCGACTAGCAAGATTTAACACTCAACCCCATGCATGTTTGCAGCCTGCAGTTGAGAGGATGCCTCAGTTTTATTAATCCGATTTTATTATAAAGCTACTCTTGGACAATTATGTTTATAAACTATAATGTTACTCTTTCAATGCATTTTGAATACTAGTATATGCATCTATACTATTTGAATTTAATAAAGTACTATAATATATATATTTTTTAAATTCTCAAATTTTTATCTTCGTGCTGTAACTTCTTGCATTTTGAATACTAGTATATGATCCTTTCGAGGACGCCCTCGCAAGCCAGTGAGTGCTACCTTTGGATTTTCATCTTTTCTCATGAGCGACTTGATATGAGAGTTTGACTTTGTGTGTTCATTGAGAACTGTGTACAAATCTGATCTTGGAGGACATAAACGCAACCATGCATCATCATATTTGCATCGCACCTTCTATCAATTGTATGCTGCATGCTTGCCTTCTATCAATCCTTTACCATAAAGTTCATTACACTCATGACACCAAATTCGCACATGGGGCACCCCATTGAAGTCCTCAGAATGCAACTCAAACTTATCATCCCTTAACACTACCATTTCCTTTAGCTTTGATCTAACTCTATCAGATTCACGTTGCCAACATTCAAGAATAGTTGGGCTTAGTAATCTACTAGAAAGCTTTGAAGACATGTGCACTTGGGCATCAAGATTTATGTCATCAGCTAGTTGAGTGCAATGTCTTTTACATGGATAAGGAGTTTCCTCTATGCGGCATAGACTTCTCTTGATGTGCACTAAGAGTTGATCATTGATTGTCCATCGTTCCTCTTGCCGTTTGGTTATTATATATTCGTCCTCAACAAACTCAAAGGGTTCCAATAGAAGCTCATCACCTTCAATTTGTTCACGAACATGAGAGAATGTGGGATGACTTGTGTCTCTTGTGACCCTAACAACACCTAATTCCTCCTTATTATCATAGTCAATCACTTGAATCCTGAAAAAAGATGCCATGATAGGAGACCGATGTACTTCAAAATAAAATGAGAACCTTAATTATAACCCCCCTCCACCTGTGTGTGCATGACCTGCAAAATTTAGATTGCCAATTTGTGCATAACTGGTGAGTTTAAATTTAATCATTATAATAAAAATTTGTATGCATGACTCATGGGTTTGAGTTTAACCATAATAAACACAAACTCTTCCCAAATTAATACACAATTCTAATACACAAATATAAAATTTTGAAAAAAAATAAAAATACATTCTAAGACACTTTACACTTTATTAAATTCAAATACTATATAAGGATCATGATCCAAAGCAAAGATCTCTTAGCAACTTTTTGGTTTCAACAAAAACTAGAAGCCCAAGTACGAGTGCTTTCTCTGTTGATTCAAGTTTTAATAGAGAAAATGAATCTTCTTTTGTAAATTTTGACTTGCTATGTTGGGGCCTTTGGAGCCATGAGGTCAAAGTAGGTAACAAGTATGTCAAGGTAAAGCCTTTCTTAGATGATCAATGTGGTGGGAAGTATTGGTTTATAGAGCGTCATGTTAAGGTGACATTAAATAATGGATGTACTGATATTCATGTGGATGGATGCTTTCGTCACATAAGTTGCATACGCATTTCACAAGATGGGCAACCATTTAAAGACTTAACATGCCACCATTGCAAGGGGATAGTTAAACTTGCTCACTTTAGAATGAGATTGTATAGAGAAGAGAAGGTTGAGAATAAGAGAGGAGATAGGGGTACCGGTTGTGGCAGAAGGCTAGATTATCTTACAAAGAGTGAGCTTAGAAATGCAACTCTTTTTGCTAAAAGACGAGTAAGAGACCTTTCTAAGCAACTATGGTGGACAAAGTCTCAGGTTGCCATTCTTTCAGTAAGAGTCCGTACTTTAAGAGAAGCTAGCATAGAGTCTCTCAATCGAAAGGATGTAAAACGATTTTGCAACAACATAATCGAAGCCCATAGATTGGAAAAGTTTGGTGGTAAAGTTGCCTTATGGGACTTTCTACAAGATGTTGCCACAAACATAATCAAGTCAAGTGTTGGACAAAGATATAGTGAGAACACAAGGGCAATATTTGAGGTTGCAAGGATGTGGGGAGGTCCAAGGTTACATGACTTCTTGAGTTCCAACCTCAATGGACCTTCTTTATCAACGACAAAGCGAGGGCAAAGACTTGCTACTCAGTTTGTACCTGGTATACATGGATATCTTTTTGATGCAATCACTGAAATTTATGAAAAAGAAAAAGAAAAGCATGGAATCATGTCAAGGATTCCCTTCATCATAGTGGAAGATGAAACTGCAATAAAGAAGCAGATAAGGTAACCTCCTTTTTCTCTAAATTATTTTCATAATCTAAATCTTGTTTTTGAATGCAAGAGGATTGCATATGATCTTACAGACTTGTGCTTATTATTGCTTGTAGGTGGAATCCAAAGGATGACATGCTTGTGGGTTTTGATGGATATAAAGTAGATGATCATGAGTGCATGACCATATGCATGATCAAAGTGGGAGAAGGACAAAAAGGATATGATCAGATTATTGATGCATTTCAAAATTGTGTCATTGGTGGACGTGCAAGAGTTTTTCTTGCCAATCCATTGCATGATGCACTCCCACGCTTGGTTCTTGCACTTCATTGCACTTGCGGCCGATTTGATGCAAGTTTTGTCCGCAAGCAATGGGATGCTATTTTAAACTTATGGATTGAGAAGCTAAAGACCACGGTTGTGGTCCAATTATTGGACATGCATCTGATGGTGATAGTCGACGAAGAACATTGATGATCTCCGATTATCTAGATAAAAGAGGTAGTAGATTTGGGATAAAATGGGATGGATGGCCTCTCTCAGCAAAAGTTTTGGAAAATCAAGTTTTTGGGCTACATGATCAAGATTTTGTACATAATGGAAAAAAGTTAGTCAATGTTCTTGACAAGCCTAAGCGTCAATTGGCTATTGGCAATGTTTGGATCACCTTAAATCATGTCATTATTGTGTATGATGCTTTTTCTATCGACAAGCATATGCTAAGGGAGGGAGACATTAGGCGAGATGATCGCCAAAATTGGGCTGCAGCTCAAAGAATATGCAGTAAACAAGTGCAATGGTGCTTGGGAGAATTGGCAAACAATGGAATTCATAGAAAAGAGAGGAGCATGCTAGGAACACAAGCTTATCTTGAAATTGCTGGGGATTACATTGACATCTTCTTATCTCCACATTTGAATCTTGTGGATCGAGTCTATCTTGCGGGCAAAGTCTCTTTTTTCTTTCAAATTTGGAGGTCTTGGATTGTTCATCATGCCAACTATACGTTGAATAGAAACTTCATAACTAAGGAAGCTTTCTTAGATGTGCAACTCTCATGCCATTTTGTGGTCCTACTGATCAAGTACTTTAGAGAATTTTGTCCAGGCCTAAGGTGTCCTTTACATCTTACAGATTCAGATGCAGTTGAAATCTTCTTCAGCAAGATTGGAAGCATGGTGGGACAAGAACGCGCTTATGACTTGATGGATATGCTACATAGTGCAGGTAGTATGAATAGGCTTGCACACTTTGAATGCAAAGAGGATAGTCCTCTATTTACAAGGGCACATAAGAAGCAAGAACATGTATGGAGAGAATTGAATCTCAAAGAGAACATGCGAGAAGCTAATCTAGGGGACTATGAGTGTGTGTCAACTGATGATAAAATCATCGAAGCATTGAAGAAGGGACTAAAAAGTGCTCAAGAAAGGTGTGAAAGTTTGCATATGAAGCCAAAGGGTGAGAATATGAAGTGGTGGATGGAACCTTGGTCAAATGGATTTGCAGATGCATATTCACAAGAATCTGATTCTGAAGAAGAAGACCAATGTCAAGCAGATCATGTGTCAGATATAGATGATAATGACAACGATGCCTCCATAAGTGAAATCGGACATGTGGTGGATTCTCTCCTAGATGAACAAGAAGCAGTGAGCCCAGTTGTTACCATTGATGGTAAAACTCTCTTCAAGTCCACATTGGTAAGCCAACTTAATGGAAATCCCACACTCTCTAAAGATAGACTCACAAGGGTTCGCCATACCTCTTGCTACATCAAATGAGAACCTATTTGGAATAGGTTCCGATTGTGCCGTATTCTTTCATGAAGAACACAAAACAAGGAAAAGCAAAAGGAAATGCAATCCAAGATCTTTGCAAAAAAAGAAAACACAAGCTATATGGTACCTTGGACGAGTTCAAAAAATGAGGAGAAAGGTTGGTGGGGGGTATGTGGAATATAAAAGAGGGTTCAACCTTTCAGATAGACCTTTTGGAGTAGAAGTCCAGCTTGGGTGGTATCAAAAGGCAAAAGGTTCAAGATGCTTCACATATGACCTTACAGACCTTGACATGATAAATATTGAGAGCGTAATTGCATTGGCAAACCTCACCTATGAGTGTAATAGCAATAAGTATACTTTAGATGAGAATGATTAAAATGTATTCAATGACTTTGTAAAGGGGCATTAAATGCACTTGGTAGGGGCTTCTTTGTTATCTTTCTAATATGATAAAAGCTTTATTACGATTATTACTATGCACAGAGTTTAGTTTGATTTCTCTTGATGGATTTTTTAAATTATTTTTTTGCAGGACCTTGAATCACAGAAGTGGATGATTTGCAACCGCCTGGGTACTTTTGTTTATATGAATGCCATTAACCAAGTTTAAAAATGCTATTTTGGCATCGGGTA